>NW_010108657.1:0-364 GCF_000699245.1 Pterocles gutturalis | reverse complement strand
ATGCAAAAGTGAGCTTGTCCTCCCTGTGCTGCATCTGTTGCTAGAGTGCTCGGAGTTGTCAGGCAATCTATGCTTCTGCCTATTCTAGTAGCAATAGTTTGCCCAGCAAATTAATTCCCCCTTAGTCATTGAACAGCATTTGTTGGTATGGTCTAGTGAACATGAGAAAAATAACAGAGAAGCTTATTCAGATTGTTTGTGGTCTCTTTTTTTTTCCTCCCTAGAAATGCCTCTAATACTTGTTTGTTGCCTTTATTCCCTACTGGTCAGCTCCAGAGCTGCTCAACAGATAATTATTTTATTCCTCTCCTCCACCCTCTTTTCAATAAAATAAGTCTTGTGAAGAGCAATAGACTGGCAAACT
>NW_010108656.1:0-7080 GCF_000699245.1 Pterocles gutturalis | reverse complement strand
GCAGAGAGTGACCTGGTAGCACATCAGGCTTCTGAGACAAGTGTCACTGCAAAAGCTGTGGCCGTCAGAATGTCTGAGCCCCTCTCATTGCCCCTCTCAGGCTCATAAATGCCCCAAGCCAGGGCAGAATTGCCCTCTGCACCTCCTCCAGCCAGCATGGCCAAGGAAGGGCACACGCACAGCCCAGGGGGGCTGTGCTGAGCCCCCCAACATGCCCTCACACCCCCAGCACACCCCTGCCAAGGACTGGTGTGGAGTGAGCCCCAGGCGCTCAGTCGGGCTCAGCCAAGTGCTGACAGATCCTGCAGCACCCAGGTCCCACAGGCAGCCAGGGAGTTTAAAAAGTGAAATTTTAGGGTTTTGTCCCTCTGAATGGTACCATTTGCCCTCCCGAAGAGCCTCGCCAGAGAGGGATGCTGCCCGGGTTTGGGGTTGGTAAGTGCCACGCAGGGATCAGCCCCAAACAACACTCGGAGGAATTTACACACCCAAAGGGGTCCCAGGGAGAAACAACATAAAAAAAGGAAAATAATTCTTTCTTCTGGACAGTGAGAGCCTCGGCCAGGATTGTCATTTGACTTACCAAGGCAGTATCCCCAAGCCCATACCTTGGAGGGAGGCAAATGCCCACAAGACCAAGAAGATTAGCCCAGTTCTACATAGAGCAGAAATTAATTAGCAAAGTTCCCAGCCTGGAGGAGTCACACGCAAGCACATCACAGCCTTTTCCCTGCAGAACAGCCGGAGCCAGCCGACGGCTCCCATGGGCCGGATCCTGCCTGAGGGCCCGGCTCTTCAGCACCCCGCACCGTGGGCTTGGTGGGTATTTTGGGACTGGTTGGTGTGGATGTGGACCCTTTGGTGATGCCTCACTGGTATCTCCTGGGTCCGAGACACTTCTCCGGAGGAAGGTGGAGGTGCTTTGGTTTCTATTTGATGGTATTATGACCCTTCAAGGAGATCCTGCCTACCGTGCCACCCTCCTCATCCTCACAACCAAGGGATGAAGGCAGGGAATGGGCTTGTCCCACCTCGCCGGTCCTCATTTGGAAGAGATTGCAGCACCGAGGCTGCCGTTAGCCAGGGAGAGCCCAGCCCAGCCGCAGAGCTAATGAGTTTCCATGTTTATTACCGGCATTAATCACATTTTGCAGTTTCGGAATGGAAACATTTCCCATGAGTGCTCCTCGGCCAGCCCTTCTCCTGGCTTAATCTGTGTGTCTGCGCTGGATTCCCACTATGGTGGGATGCTGGTGCAGCCGCAAGCTGGGCGGTTGGCCACTGAGCTCCTGATTTTGCTGGAAAGGCTGGGACGTGGCAGCAGAGCTGGGAGAAGGATGCAAAACGCTCATGGTCCTCATGCCATCTCGGGATGAACGCGTGGCAGGAGGAAACCCCATCGAAGGAGAGTCTTCCACACTCCCCACTTCGTGTTGGATGCTCAGCCATGGTCAACACCCCAAAACCTGTCTTGAAAACAATGGACCAATGCAATAAGCACTTCACGTGAAAGAGTTTAGCTCCCAGTACTTGCTGTAAATCCCTCCAGAATCCACCTGATCCAATTCTACTCCCTGAGTCACCACCAAAACCAGAGCACAGCCAGAAATCTCACCACCGCTGCCTCTGCGCGAGCTGTCTTCAGGGGGAGCATCACCCCGAAGCCCAGAGCCAGAGGATTTTCCAAGCCTCCTCCTGCAGGGACCAGGGATGCTCTCAGCCATCGGCATACTCCGGGAAACCCTGAATTTTGGGGAGCCGTTCTCACCAGCTTGCTCGGTGCACAAACCACAACCATAGTCAGGTTGTTGCTTCATTTTGGCTTCACCTCTCAAAAAAAAAAAAAAAAAAAAAATCAGCCCAAAACCTGCAGCACATCTGCCAAAATCCACGTTCACAACAGAAACGGTGGCTCGGACTCAGGGACTGGGGTCTGTGCCCTGAAACCAGGGGGCAAAGGAAGACAGCATCGCTGGGACAGGAGCATCAATCAGAATATTGATTGAAACATAACCATTGATTTAACCCTTCTGCTGCTTCTCTGCATTCCCCACGGGCTCATCCAAAGGACAGAGAACATAATTTTACGCAGCCTCCCTGGCCACTCTCTCTGCAAATCATTGCTCCCCAAAACCTGCAGAACCCTTGTGACCAGGGATGGTCAGCGTGTCCCCAGATGCTCCCCTACCACATGCACAGAGGGCACCTGCCAGCCTCAGAGCTGGTGCTGGGCATGACTGGG
This sequence comes from Pterocles gutturalis, assembly GCF_000699245.1. Lineage (NCBI taxonomy): Eukaryota > Metazoa > Chordata > Aves > Pterocliformes > Pteroclidae > Pterocles > Pterocles gutturalis. Next base: position 4,838 of record NW_010108656.1, on the reverse strand, counting down.
AGCAGGATTTGGCCCCAGAAATTTGGCAAGTAGGAATGGCAGGGTCAGGGTGGCCAGGGGTGGCCCTGTGCCCGGCAGCATCACTTTACCTGGGGTCACCAATGCTGCTGGTGCCAGATTATGCTTCTCTGAAGGTTTGCTTCTTGCTATAACAAACAAAATCAGGCTCTGAGGGTATTATCACACACACATATATATATATTCATATTTGCATATATGTATCTCCCATCAGCTCCAGGAGGACACCACTGGCTGCATGCTTGTGGCTGCGATGCACCCAGAGATGTTGCCTTTCCTTAGTCTCACCTAGAAAAACCCCTCCTGCACCTCTGGAGCTGCAGCTGCCCCATCTGGAAGCAGTGTGAGCAGGGCAGAGGTGTTTCAGGGAGCTCCTGTGCCTGGACAGAGCTGGGATCCAGCAGGATATTGGGGCTGGGACACAGGAAACGCTCACCCCAAACCAAGCCTGGCTTGAAATCCCAGCGAGTGCTAACACAAACAAACAGTCCATGTGTTTATATCCCACCTTCCTGCCAGGGTAGAGGAGGGGACGGATATTTTTGGCTTCTTTTGTGGCTGCTGGAGATGTCTGTGAAGGCCAGGAATGGCGCAGAGCTGTTGGGAAAGCCCACAGGTGACAGTCCCAGGCACGGGGCGATGCAGTGGGGACACACGAAGCTGCTCCGAGCCCATTCACACAGGGATTGAGTTCAGTTTGCAGGATGTAGGACACATCCCTGGCTTTGAAAAACCTGGGGATGAAAAGCAGCATGGGCTGGGACAGCACATCCAAGCCACCTCCTGCACCAACCCCCATGCAAAGGCAGCAACAGAGCAGGAGAGTCTCTGTCCGGCCATCACCTGGACACTGGCAGTGATGCTGTAGCATCATCGGGCACCCCTTCCAGCCTGTCCCCTCTGTCAATGACAAGTTAAAACAGAAATCAAGGTGAAAGCACAAAGCAGTATTGCTCATTGACCACTTGCCATCATGCCACAGGGCTTGGCCACCAACACACCAACTCACTGCTGGATTTAAGATAATTTAAACCATCCAGCTCCCCCATTTTGTCCCAGCAAGTGACCTCCTCACCTACAGTTTTGGATCTGCTTTGTCCCCTGTGTGAGCCCAGGCTGAAATCCCTGGCCCATGGTGGCAGGTCCAGATGTCCCCTGCAGCAAGGATGCTTTTCCTTACGAGATCAGCAACGAGGGGACGTGAATTCTTGCAAGCACTCGCAGGCTGATGGCTTTGGGTCTTTTCTTTTAAGCACAGAACTAAAACACAGAGCATGAGCGGCAGGAAAGCCCAGGTTTGATTTGGGCAGAAGCTTGGTATCAGCCAAGAGGAAAACAGGTCAAACCAGGACCTGGGCAGGGCAGGAGCTCCTGGCCAAGCCTCAAACCAGGTGCGCTCCCTCCAACTGCCCCACTGCAGCAGGGAGCAGGGCTGGAAACACCATCCTTTCACACAGCTTGTCCATAAAGCAGAAGATTTAAGCCCAGAAAGCAGGTGGGGAAGTGAGGAGAGATCTTCTTCCATGCCAGCCCCATGTCAGAAGACTCCGGTCTCCTCCAGCCTCTGCTGCTGCTAATTACCGGTTCATCCCCTGAAGATGGGTCGACCTGCACATTTCTTGTCTAGCAGGGGTAGTTTAGAGGACCACACTCCACCTGAGAAGTGCTTTATCCCCACAAACATGCTGCAGCCATGAGGAGGTGCCAGGGGCTCTTGGCATCAAGAGCTGGAATCCAGCCCTACCCTTGGGCATCCATTCAGACCCAGCGCTTTCTCCGGGCCTTTTTATTTTAGCTCCAACCTGATCAATTAAACTAAGAATATCCAAATCGACTTGCTGTGCACGTGAAGGGGCTGAGAGTTTCTCCTCCAGCTGAGGACAGGAGCCCCACGGATACCTCGATCCCAGCACCAGCTCCCCGGCTCGCCAGCATGTCCACGTCCTCCTCCCTGCTGCCGAGCAGATAACAGGGCAATTGAGATAATGAGCCTGCTCCAAGCATTTGACGAAGCCAGGCGCTAATGAACTAGGCTCCACAGCACCCCAAAGATGGGTTGTTGCCATTTGTGGTGGAGGGAAGCCAAGGTGGGAGCCAGCGGAGTGGCTGACCCCGGTGATGGGGTACCTGGGGCGGGATGCAGGAGCCGGAGCTCCCTGCCCGGAGCAGGGAAAGGATGGCAGGTAGACAGGATGGCGACTGCAGCTCTCTCATGTGGTGGCCTGTGGCTGGAGAGACAGGTTTGTCCACCTCTGGGAGGGCAGGGGGGACTCCCCATCCATCCTGGTCCCGATTCAGCCCCGAGGGGCTTCCAGGCAGCTGAGCCTCTGAGGCTGGAGCTCCCGATCCCCGGTGCACTGGCATTGCCGTCCTTCTCCACAGCCTGTCCCCTAAGATTTGCAAGACCCGAAACAGGGCCACCAAGGCAGAGGACTCCCAGGTCCGGTTGCAAACAAGCTTCCTCAGTTTTGTGACTCACCTCAGCGTCACTCGTGACTCCATGTCACTTGGCCAGAGCAGCATTGCACCACCTCTTATTGAGGGACAAGACAATGGTCTGGCAGCGCGTCCCACGCTACAGCCGTGTCCCCGACGTCTCTCCCTGCAGCATTTTCAGACCAGCCTCCATGTCCTCCTGCAATGAGCATCCTCTCACAGATGACAGGTCCCCTCACAGCGGCGTCCCTGCCGGCGGGGTCAGGGTGGCTCTCACCAGGTCTGCTTGCAAGGGTGAGGACAGATGATAAATCACAGGGATGCAGCCTCCGGGTCGCACACTCTTACAGCACACCCGTTCTCACATGAACGGTGACAGCATGCTAAAAATATTGTTCATTTTTTCACCGATTAAAATTTTCCAGGAGTGTCAGAACCAGAGCCCACACCCGATCTGTAAAGCCAGAGGTTTCCCCTCACCCAGCCGCAGCCCTGCTGGGGAAACACAGAACACTGAACATTTATGGGATTTTTTTTTTCTTTTTTGGTCCTTTTAAAAGCCTGGCTAAAATATCACCTTTTTTCAATAATTCATGATGGCTCGCACCATCCTGCAGCCGAGCTTGGCACCACCGCACCCTGCCTTGCTCTCCTGTGCCCACCAGAGAAGGCTGTGGGAGAGCTGAGGTGCTCCTACTCCCCACCCAAAGCCCCATTTTGATGGCCCAGAAAATTAAACAAAGAAAATATATTTTCAAACCAGCCCTCACCTGGTGTTAGGCAGCAGAGAGATAAGCCTGGCTTGGTGACAGCTCTGAATGACAATGGCCAGCCAGGATTTTCTGGTCAAACCTTTCAGAAGAGCCTGTTGTGCCAGGTAAAGGGGAAATCTGAAGGATGCTCACAATCACATCTTTGCCCAGTTTGGCTCTTGGCCGCGGAGGAGGAGCAGGGGAGGCCACAGAAGGTGTTTACACAACAAGGAGATCATCTCGGAAAGACCGGAGCCTTTGCCAAACCCGGAGCTAAGCTGATACGAAGGAGATGCCATCAGTGTGTTTTTGCTAATTATCGCTAATCATTATTTGTATGTAGCTGCTCTCAGGAGCTCTGGTCCTGGCTCAGCCCCTGTGCAAGTGGAACAAACAGGGGGGTTCTGCCCCAAAGCCCTGCAGGCAAGAGGAGTGGGAGGGCAAGCGCGGTGCCTGGGCAATGCCCCGACTTTGGTGGTGGGCACAATGCATCCCCGCCCCATGCTGTCCTCTCCCCACTCACACCAGTGACTGCCAGTTAGACCCCGTCTGTCCTCCCTTTGCTTTTCCGAGTGCGTTCGGTGCCTCAGCCTCTTGTCAAACCCCAGATCCATCACAGCCCATCTATCAGCAGCTTCCTCCCCCTTCTCGTGCATGATGTCTTTCTGCTGACACGGCAATCGCTGCCCTGTCAACGAGTCTTGACAGCACCAGGATTTCTCATTTCCAACCCCGGCGTGTCCCAGGGTGATTCCCAGCTCCTCCATTAACCCCTGGCCCTGCACGATGGGGGCAGCCAGCCCTGATGGATGCTCCGGCATCTCTTCCACCTCTGGTCTGCCGTTTTTCCTCCCATGATTTGTCGTATCTATGCAGAAGAGCATTTAACCTGGAGGTAACGAGTGTCAAGACTTTTCTGCTCCTTTCCTTATCTTCTCTGCTGAGAACAATGGAGGCAAGGTTTGCAGAGGGAGGTAATATCTTTTTTTAGGCTGACTGAAATAATTAGAAGAAAAAACAGGCAGGCTGGTGGGTACAGGAGCCCTCCAGCAGGCCTGAAATAGCAGCAGAAGTCTGCAAAGCTGAATACCAGCGGAGAACAATAGCTCTGAGCGGGACTAGCTGCGTTAACCAGTTCTACCACCAAAGACCATTCCCCAGCTGTTTCCCTTGGGTGAAGAAACTACATCACCCCTCTGCCAAAACCCATGGTCCTGGGACCACCCCACTGCCAGGACCCCCTGCTGTGGCTGAGGGACCCATGCTGCCCATCACATGGGCTTCATGATGGCTGGAGTGACACGATGGCACCCACGAGGGCACCCCTCGCCTCTCTGCACCCTGGGCCTTGTCCCTGCCTGACCCCAGCCCCAGGGACATTGTCCCACCCTGTGCCCCAGGACCCTGCACCCTGCCTCACCCTGGGGACCCTCTGATTCTGGGGACACTGTCCTACCATGGGGGGCTGGCCTGATCCCTGGGGACCCTATCTGGCCCAGGGGACCCTGCCTAACCCTGGGGACCCTGCCTGACCCTGGGGACCCTATCTGATCCCTGGGGACCCTATTTGACCTTGGGGACTCTATCTGACCCTGGGGACCCTGCCTGACCCTGGGAACCCTATCTGATCCT
>NW_010108655.1:1997-10886 GCF_000699245.1 Pterocles gutturalis | reverse complement strand
TGCTGAGGGTGCTCTCAATCCCACTGTCCTTGTATCCAGCAAAGATGTTAAACAACACTGGTCCCAGTACCGACCCCTGCGGAACACCACTTGTCACCGGTCTCCACTTGGTCATTGAGCCGTTGACCACAACTCTTTGAGTGCGGCCGTCTAGCCAATTCCTTATCCAGCGAGTGGTCCTTCCATCAAATCCATGTCCCTCCAATTTAGAGACAAGGATGTCATGTGGGACTGTGTCAAAGGCTTTGCGCAAGTCCAGCATATAGGTCTAATTCACTGCAGGATCACACCAGAGGTTATACAATATCCCCATGCTTTCTGGTTGAGGGTAACACTGATCAGTCTCACCAGTTTTTCCGTTATTGAAAATTTGATTACATTTCGCTTTCTTAAACATTTGGCTTCATACCTGAAAGGAAAAGTCTGATATCTCTAATACCAGAATGCACAGAATCTAACTTAAAATGATGACATTTTAATGATACTATTTTTAAGACGGCACAACTCTTGTCTTGAGCTTGAGTCTTTAGTGCTCTCTATCAAAAACACGGCTGTCAATATACCAACAGTGTGACAAACAAACAAGTTCTGTTGCTCACTCTAAACTCACCTCAAGGACAAGAGTAGTGAAAGGTCACTCTGCCACACTGAAAGGAGAAAAAATGCCAGAATGCACCAAAGAAACTGTTGCACCAAATAAAGTGACATTTATACAAAGTCACCTTTGAAAGGAAAAAAAGCCTTCAAGATTAAATTAATTCCCATGCAACAAACCCACAGACCTAATACACTGTGTGAGTCCTCTCCTGGCAATTTGAGCCTGGAATATAAGAGTGCATGCTGCCATTTCATAAAGTTGTACCAGAAGTATCTTCATATTAAAACGATTTTGATTGTTATGCCCTGCCTGGTGGTTGGGGGGGGGAGAGAGGGGAGGTGGGCTGTTCTGTTTTGGTAGGGTTTTTTTTTATTTGGTTTGGTTTGTTGTGGGGTTTTTTTTTTTTTTTTTTTTTCATTTGTCAAAGGTCTCTTCAGGGCAACACCACCCTCCCAGTGAGTTCCCTTTCCTGTCTTACAGTAAAAGCCCTGATTTAGCTACCAACATTCTTCACCTGACTATCATGACACCACAACAAACCAGTGTGGTTTGTCTGGAAAAGTGCTCTAGACAAGGAGAAAAAACACATGGAGCTAAGATTTTTTTTTTTCCTTTCAAGAGTATAGAGCTTGCACTGGCAAACAAACTAGTTAGTAGTCATCAATTTGTCTAGACAAATATTAGATACTTTGCTCTTGCCCTCAAATATTATATTACATAAATTTAGAAGTCCTCTGCTGTTGTGACAGGGTGGGGAATAAAACCACAGAAAAGCACAGACTATTAGGTGACTTTAGGCAGCAGTGGATACATTACTGCAACTTTGCAACTCAGAACACCACATATGCATTTCCTACTGCAGTGAAACCAATATATAATTGAATAGTTTCAGAAGCACATTACCACTACCATAAATAAACTCCAGAAACAGCATGTTCAAGACAATTGCTAGAATAAAAAAATTTTTTTGCAAACTAGATTTTTGTTGTGTAGCTATAAGGTCTGGACAGAAATCACTAGATTCAGACATCATCTCCTCAAGATTTCCAAGTGTCATCATCAACCTGTGCCACCAAGACAAATTTTTTCCTCAAAGAAAACACCCTAGTCACCATGCTACCACCTACCCTGGCGGCTCTGAGTTTCAAAATAAATTTGATTGACTTTGGAAATTAACACACACACACTACTTAAAGCCTCATTTCCCCCCTCCTCTTCTGAAAGAGATTTATTGGTTTTCTGGCTACCACAATGGCTTGATAAGTTGAATTTCATAAACAGACACAATGATTATTAAACATAACTCCAGCAGAATGACTATCATTGACAATATACAAGTTCATAGTGCCTTCAGACAGCCTTCCAAATCTGTGATGGGCGAAGAAGAAATACTCTTTTGCTGTCCCTGTGGTGACATGGACAACCTAAGAGCAACGGGAAAATGGAGTGCTGGAAGCAGCTCCAAAGCTAACTTCAGAGACCTCATGCCAAATTCCACATTTGATCAAGCTGATTTTTTATAGCACTAAAATATGTATCACTGGTAAGTATATTACTATTTTGATTAAAACATGCATAAAACAAGAAAGGAATCAGACCCCACCCCTCCAAATATAAACATATACATTTTAATTAAATCTACGAGGTTACAGCTCTACATGCAAACTCGCGGTGAGCACAGTTTGTCCTAGGCTTATAAACAGCTGTTGAATAGCTTGTTTTCCGGTAACTGCATTGCTTCAAAACTCTGTTCTGCCCATTTCACCTCATTGCTTTTCCTTGAAGTGGACATTAATGACCCTTCTAATACAGAGTCGCTCAGCTCTAAATGCAATTCCATAATGCTCACACTTGTCTGCATTCTCTGTGAATTCTGTGTACTGGAGTCCAGGTGGCCCAGATCTCTGCAATTCCTGCTCCACTATTCCACACTGTAAAACGAACTGATGTCGGTCCACTCTTCCTGTCCTTTTAGAAAGAAATCTGCCTCTTCAGATGCAGTATGCATCCAGGGCAAGAGATCAACAAATATACATCAAAATTAGTTCTGTGTTTTCAAAGTGAGTAACTCACATCATTAAGAGCTTAATACTGAGACTGATTCTAAAGGAGCACTGTTTAGCTCAGGGGCTTCTCAGCATAAATTTAAACTCTATCCCTTCTATTTTCAAGTTATAAAATATTTGGCACTGGATGGCCAAACCAATGGGTAGAAATGTACAGGGTTTTTTTTTTTTAAACAATTCTCCAGAGTAAGTCTTTACTCACAGAATCAGAGGTAATCCAAAGGAACAGAGTTTCTCTAATACATTTTGTTCTATTATAGAGGACAATACAGGTGAAAAAGACATTTATAAATAATGGGATGCTGAAGGCTGGGGCAGTGGTTGCCACAAATGTTTGACCTGCAAAGGAAAAATAAAGCTCATGAGCAAACAGACTAATGATCCTACCAAGTGAAGAAAGTTACCGGCACTAGACACTGCCTCCAGGAGTGCAGCATGCCATCTTACTCAGAATTAATAATGTGTCTCCAGACAGCACTTCTTCCTCACACAAAAGGAAAGCTGACTCAAGCTTCACAAGCCAAAAGCAGCAGTGTTTTGAGGGAGTCATGGGAGATCCTACAGAATGAGATCCTTGTCTTTTATGGCCTGTGAGAATTGCCCCAAGATAGGTGCCATCAGAGAAGCAAGGGGACAGCCAGCTGTTGCTGCTCTGCAAGACCATTGATTTACTGGGCTAGAAATGCACCTACTAAACTGCACGAGAGGGAGACAGTACTACACAAGAGGTCATCAGGTGGCACTCATTACTGTAAACTCATGCCCCATCCACAAAATAACACACTCTGAACACACATGCTGGTCCACGGTCCATACATGTATCTTTACATCTGTCAAGGTGACTGTTGAATTTCTGAAGCCATAATCCTGCTACCATTGACTCACTTTCAAGTCCAGAAAATACTGGGTTTGGTTACCATGACAACACTCCCCAAAAAGAGTTAAACTCTGCTACACCATAAAACACTTCACATGCTATCTCCTAGCAACCACACAAGTACAGCCTTTGCTGAAGGCTATCTCAGAAAAGTTACATCATCACTAAAGATAATTCTACGCATTTCACATACACCATACTCTTTCACTTTGGGCTACATCAAAAAACCTTGTAACCGAGACAAACCTGAATCTTTAAAAAAAGAGTGACCAACAGGCAGACAGGAAATATAGGCAGAGTGTGATCTACATGGAAAGCAAAGTACCCTGAGATCTGGCAGCAGTGCACATGGTGCAAGAGGAAAATCCAACCCAAGGCACAGTTTCTTTTCCATCTCCAGTTCCTCTTTGCACCACTACTGGAACTTTCACCAAATCTTACCCTCCTGGAGTTGATTTTCAAGCAACACCATCTTTGAGGGAGTATACAGATAATCCAAAATAAGAATACACTCAAATAGCATATCTGCCTTGTACTATGAAGATCTGCATTTAAAAAAAACAACAAAAAAACAAACAACAAACAAAACACCCAATGCAGCTTCTTTTTTGCATATAGTACTACGGCTTATGAATGTCCCCAGCTCTGGTTGCATTAATCTGACAAGCTTACCCATGACCACACAGCATTTCAGAAATCACTAGGATTTAGAAACAACAGTCCTTTTAACTTCCACGGGCTTTAGGTGTCATTACACAAAATTCAGGACAGACATTACCAAGTTACTGAAAATATGCGCTTGCATTACTCCTTACTTCAGCAATGCCTACACTGTATGATCCAGCCTGGTACAACCACCTGATCTAGGAACCCACGGATTTAGAAGATGTACAGCCACCTGTCTGAAATAACAAACCCCCTGAGAAGTTGAAGGACCTGCACCAGGAACAAGAAACATTTTTGTGAGTCAGGTGCTTAAATGCTCATTACAGCACATAGAGCAAGCATCATCTCAACGCAATAGATTTCCAAGGCCCGGAGGGGGCACTCAAGACAGCTAAAAGGAAATGTCTTCAAGGGATGTTTGGTAATCTTGCATCTCTCTTAAGACTACCTACAGAGCAGGTGTGATACTTAGTTACATAACCTAAACCTGCTTAATTACTCTACTGTCTAAACTACTACTTAAAGTACGATAGATGACTGGATTATTCCTCACCTGAAGGAGAGGAATGGGAAACTATGTGCCCATTTTCTGTATCACACACTAGTGATCATTAAGGACTCTCAGCTGCACGAATTCAAACCTATCTCTTCTGTCCCCAGGGTGCATGGCACCACTTCTCAGCTTGCATTATGTCTTTTAGCTGTGTGGTCAGTTTTATTTGAAAACCCCCTGCTCTGCATACAGCACAATCATGTAGTATTAGAAATTGTCAAAAGATCCACATCAAGCTCCTCAGAGGTAAACGGTAAAAGCTCAGAGTCTCATTTTGTGCACAGCAAATGGGAAGAAGTAGAGAACAGATGTCACTAACGCTCAGTTTACCTAAAACAGTTTGGCATTTTGGGCACTGAAAGCAAATGTTCCAAAATAACTTTCTACTGGAAGACTTAGGGGAGTGCAGGAGTCCTGAGATGCCTGTTGACTCTCAGTGTTGAAATGGTTGAGACTCTTTGTTCTCTTACAAGCTTACAATGCTTCTCTTTTCCCATACAACCTAAAGGCGGGGGTGGGGGGGAAAGATGTGTTTTATATTTAATGACAGAAAGACCTATCCCCCAAAACAGTGTTGGAAGTCCAGAATGTTGTGTGACTCAATATCAGGTTAAGTTCAATCTACAAAGCTGCTCCGTTTCCTTTGCCAAATGGTATATCGTTATCTAAGGAAATGGTTTATTCCGTTCTGTAATACTTCTCTTGTCTAGCATTGCTTAAGAACACAGCTACAGTGCTTACTGAAGTTTACCTGCACCATTTGAAGGAGGAATGGAAAGGTCAGAGACGGAGCAGCAAATATTTGCAAAAGTCTTTTTAGTATATTCATTTAAGAAGTCTGAGCTCAGTCCAAGAAAAGCACTTCTCTACTAGTGAGGCTTTGAGCAACCTGGTCTAGTGGGAGATGTCCCTGCCCATAGCAGTGAGGTTGGAAGCAGATGATCTTTAAGGTCCCATCTGACACAAACTGTTCTTCTATTCTATGCTCTAAGACATCAGAGTCATCTTGAACATACTCTGCGGCTGCAAAGCTGGCAGAAAAAAAAACTAAATTGCGCAGGCCAAAAAGTGTTGAACTATGTCCCAGTGCAGAGCCTATACAATTTAGGCTAGCTGTTCTTAGAGAGGTGCTGGCCTGAATTTGCTGGCCAAACTTCTTTTGATGCAGCCCAGGATACGAGTGTGTCACAGTTTTGAACCCCTGGCTAGCAAAACACCACAACAACCACTCATTCACCCCTCCCACTCCTGAGGATGAGGGAGAGAATTAAAGGGGTAAAGGGAAAAGAGACTCATGGGTTGAGACAAGAACAATTTAATAACTAAACTACAATAACATTGAAAATAACAATTATAATAATAACAGTAATATATAAAATTATACAAATGAGTGGTACACAGTGATACTGCTCACGACTTCATGACCAAGGCTCAGCCCATTCCCAGCTAATGATCCTGGAGCAGGGAGGGTCCTGAAACCACAATCCTGGAAAGGAGATAAGAGCCTGAGTGTCCAAGACAGAGAGCTGACCAAGAGAGCAAGATGACACCCAGAGATGGGGGACCCAGAGGGAGACGGCCCAGAGCAAGAGAGAGAACTTCTGGATAGAGCCTCTGAACATGAGCCGGCAGTGTGTGCTTGTGGCCCAGAAAGCCAGACGAATCCTGGGCTGCATCAAAAGAAGTGTGGCTAGCAGGTGGAGGGAGGTGATTCTGCCCCTCTACTCTGCTCTCATGAGACCCCACCTAGAGTACTGTGTCCAGCTCTGCCCCCCTCAACGCAAGAAGGACATCGAGCTGTTGGAGCGGGTCCAGAGGAGGGCCACGAAGATGATCAGAGGGCTGGAGCACCTCCACTGTGAGGACAGTCTGAGAGAGTTGGGGTTGTTCAGCCTGGAGAAGAAAAGGCTCCAGGGGGACCTCTGAGTAGCCTTCCAGTACCTAAAGGGGTCCTACAGGAGAGATGGGCAGGCACTCTTTATCAGGGAGTGTAGTGACAGGACAAGGGGTAAGGGCTTTAAACTGAAAGAGGGTTGATCTAGATGAGATATTAGCACGAAGTTCTTTACTGTGAGGGTGGTGAGGCACAGGAACAGGTTGCCCATCCCTGCAGGTGTTCAAGGCCAGGCTGGATGAGGCTTTGAGCAACATGGTCTAGTGAAAGGTGTCCCTGCCCATGGCAGGGGGGTTTGAACTAGATGATCTCTAAGTTCCCTTCCAACCCAAACAATTCTGTGATTCTATGATATATACTGGGCAAGATGTGCATCATGTGAAATACACCATTGGCCAATTTGGGCGGTAATCCTAAACCCAAGGTTGAATCCTAGGCTAGTAACTGGGGCTTTGTTGCCTCCCAGCTTCTCCTGCACCTGCAGACACTGGCACAACAGAGAATCTCAAAAGTTCTTGACTGTCCTGGTAGCAACTATAAACAGTATGTTATCAGCCTTCTCCTCGCCACAAATCCAAAACACGGCCTCTTATTAGCTACTATGAGGACAGTTAACTGTGTCCTAGACAAAACCAGGACATATTGGCTTTCTGGTCAGAGAATGCACATGCTGATGTCATACTGAGTTGTGAAATGGACCTTCATCACACTAAGTCACAGATTTGTGAGACTTATTTTCCAAGTCTACACTACATCTGGTACGTTCCATGTTCTACAGAACATACTAGCAGCTAGATAAACATTAGTACAGTTCAAACAAAAACAAGAAGTGTAAGAATTACGGTGACTTTTCTTACACATAATACTGCTTTAAAAGAAGAACCATATTTGAAATCAAGGCAATGCTTAGGCTTGCATTTCTCCATGGCCCATGGATCTGATGCAACACTGTCAGTACCTGGATTCCTCAATGCTCTCCATAGCACTTTGATTTCCTCAGATTTGTGTTTCACAGTGGCATCCTTTCCCCTATCCCCACCCTCCATTAAAAAAAAAAAATATGAAAGCTGGGTCCTTGACATATTAAGGCACATCCTTCTCCTCACAGCTGCCACCTTGGAAATTAACACAGACCAACACTGGTAAGAAATACCAATAGAATTCCATTGCATTTCTTCTTCTTTTTGAGCTTAGCTTCTATTAATTATTTTTATATAGAAAAGCCTGAAAATTTCCAAAACCTGTGTCTAATGTGACTGACTTTTGGGAGATGTTCATGAACAGACTCTTCTCTTCCACAAGAAACACCATAAGGAGAACCATACCATTACACCTGCTGTTCTTGTCATTTCAAGAAGAAAAACAACATAAAGTAACCAATAGAGGACCCCAGAGCTGATTATTTTTACGTGTTAGCAACAGGAGCCTTAAAACCTGTTTGTTCTTTTAGTCTTTAAGTTTGTCTAATATGTAAGTATCAAGATGTTCAAGAAAAGCCCATGCATGCACTTTTGCTTAAGGTTTGTATTTGGCCATAATTAGAAGATGTATTTGTAAACATAAATAAGGTGAACTTTTATTGTCTTCTCAAACCCCCAAGGAAGTGTTCAAGAAGATGTTTACTTGTTGCTAAACAGCCAGTACTGTAGCATTTCCGAACCAGCAATTGTTGAGCAATGGGTCAAGCAGTTGTTACACACTCAGTATCATCTAATGCTCAATGTTATGCTTCAGTGATGAAAGCTAAATGCCTTGTATCCTTATATAAAGCTGATGCAGGGTTTGAGACATTGTTTGCCACCGTGATACTGCTTGGTTTTATTAAGGATGGAATATGGGCAAGGAACGTCTGATTTTTACTTGAGTGTTTCTGCCCAAGTACCCCAGTAACAGCATATGGCTGCACATCAGAAACTGTGGGTCTGATTCCAAATTAGGGTACAGATGCATTTTACAATACTTCACAAGTCCACTTAACACCTCTGTCAGCTAACCTGCAGAAATCTGTTACCAAGCTTTTGAGATCCACAGAGAAAGGCACTCATGCTAGAACTGCTGAATGGTTACTCGTAACCAGTGTGAGCTGGATGCAACCAACATATCTGAATGCTCCGAACAATACAGAACTTTTTATTAAAGAAAGGAGAACAAAAGAATACAAAGAAACTGTGTTTGTAATACTGACCTCACCTCAATGAATGCAGATTAGGTGGACTTAAAAAGTAAGGGAGAGGC
>NW_010108655.1:1568-1966 GCF_000699245.1 Pterocles gutturalis | reverse complement strand
AAAAGAAAGGGAGAGAAAAGCCGTAAATTTAAGCAACATCAGATCTTTTTTGTTTTATATTTGGATTGCATCGAGTTGAAATCATTGCAGGTTGATTTCTTCTAATACTATATTAATACTATGGTCTGGATGAGTTTTAAAACATTGTATAAGATAGGGTCAAATGTAAATAATGCAATACTTGATTGTGTAAACAACCAAAGAACAGTTTAGAACAGAAAATGAAGGCAGACAAAACAGAGTGGTTTAAGTGGACTGAACAGTTATACAACTGGAATATTATATTAATATATAATAGTGCTAAGAGCCATTTGACCCATGTATTTGTTTTGTTCCCAAAATACAGTTGATATTTAAATGCAGCTAATAATTCCAACCAAACACTAGATAAAACCATG
>NW_010108655.1:0-1549 GCF_000699245.1 Pterocles gutturalis | reverse complement strand
AGCAAAATAACTAATACTTTTCATCATCATTGAAACTCTATGGAAATAAATATTGCTATCATGTACTATTGGAGAACCATACCTCCACACTTTTCCACTTCTTATAGCCCGTCAGGTTATCAAGTACTACTTTGCCTTTATGATAGTACTGTAATATTCCAACCTTGCTTTGGTCACACAAATACTCAAGTCTTCTACTAAGTTGTAGGAAATTGTGCCAGGAGTAGCAGCAAAAATTGAGGTTCTAACTCAGTTTAAAATTATATAAAATATTTTATAGATCCTAATTCTCATAAGAATGAAAACATTTCTACTATATCATTGAAACAGCTGTTAAATAAAAAAGGGCATCATGTCCCATAGGTGCTTGGGACTCCCGAAACTGTAAAAAGAATTGAAACTATCCAAAATAATATTACTGTGACAATTTTGAAGTTCAAAAACATCTGAAATACATTCACTTTCAATAGCCAGAAAATTGACAACTATATTTGTTTATAAGAGCACCTGATGTAATAACAAGTAATAAACAATAAATAAGAAAAGTGCATTAACATCAATTTTTTTTTCAAATCTTAAAGAACTGTGCAAGGATTTCTGTTTTGCCTTCCTCTACATTAAAAAAAAAAAAAGTATTTTGTCTTAAGCATTCCACTCTGAAATGTAAAAAAAAATTCAAAAAATCCAAGAAATATAACAATTTTTTTTACTCTAGTCCTGCTCAGACTTTGTCCCTATCACTGATTACAGAGGTTCTGCTTCTGAACAGTCAATGTAACCGCAGACAATTCTACAAGTTGCTCAGAATCCGAACAAACAAACTGATTAAGGATTGTGGTGGTGCTTGGGTTTTTTTCTCCCTTCTGATCTCTCTCACTTTTGTTTTCCTTAGATGATGTCTGGATTTTTGAAACTATAGAAGAAGATTATATAACCTTTTACTTGTTTAATTAGTTCTAACAAAATAGCAGGATTTATTCAAGCCCATGTGGCATGGTAAACTGCCTTCTAAGTACAACAGAAAAGTACCCTATGGTGCAGCTGGGATCACGACACCATTTGTTTTGATAATAAGGTTTGGAATAGAGTAACAAAGGAAAATTTAATTCTTTGAAAACTTTCAGAGAAATTAATGAAAGATCTACTCTGATATTAAAAAAAAAAAAAAATCCAGAGCAATCATCTCTTTTAACTGCTAAAGTTAAGCGGAGACGTTCACAAGCAGGCTGCGGCAGCGCGCGCCTTAGCCACGGAGGGGAGTACCCAAGCCTTGCAGATTTGGAGTGAGACGACTCCAGGGACAAAGCCCCTGCCTCCCCCGCTCCCCGGGAGCGTCCCCCAGCCCTACACCAGCAAGGCCTGCTTTCCAACGTGCGCAAACCACCGCCGTTGGGTTGTCAGCTGAACATCCACGCCGAGCAGCAACAGTTCATTTTAAGCAGAGAGAGGGGGAAGAAAAAGGGATGAAGAAAACGCAACAGCAAGCACGGGCTTTTTGCTGCCGAGAATTAAGGAGGGGAAGATTGTACTCGGGGATATTGACACCTCT
>NW_010108654.1:0-845 GCF_000699245.1 Pterocles gutturalis | reverse complement strand
GGTGGTGGTCCTGACACCAAGACACTGTGCTTTTGCACAGGTGGATATGACGCAGACCCTCCAGGAGCCCGTGGTACATACCGGTCCTGCCGTCCTCTCTCCTGGCCTAGCACGGGGTGCAGGCTGGAGTCCAGCTTCCCGCAGTTGTTGGCTGCTGTGTGCTTCGTTCCCTGAGCGTTGCCAGCGCAGCACTGCCAGTTCGCTGCAGACAAAGCGGGAGGAGGTGGTGTGAGCACAGGGAGACTGCTCTCCAGCCAGGGCTCCCACGCTGGGTGCCTGCCGCGGCCGCAGAAGGCAGCTCTGCCAAGAGGCCGGTGGCAGGAAAGGCACCGCTCTCCCCTGGTGCTGCAGGGAGCAGGAGGAAGGGCACTGTGAGAGAGGAAGCACTGCCCATGTCTGGAGAGATTTACCACTTGAGCTTGTCCTGGAGATCCATCTGGTCATCCCTTTGCCCTCTGCGCTTGCGGGTGACCTGCCCCAGGATGCACGTCACCACCTCCTGCAGAGCCTGGTGTGTCCGTGGGGAAAGGCTCCTGTGACAGCAAGGACTCTGACCCTTCAGCTGAGATGCTCCTGCCTCTTCCCACTCCCAGCCCCACATGTACACGGCCCCATTGGGCCCCACAGCCCCTTCCGGGCAAGAGGAGTTTCTAGCACCTGCTTTGGCCTCTGCCATGGGGCTCTAACCCCACTCATTCCCATGGCTGGAGAAATCCCTGGGTGCTCTGTGCAGCCCCATGGCTCAGGGATTGGCTTCCCTGACCCACCCCCGGTGGCTCACCCCCACCCCACTGCCCCAGGCCTGCCGCATTCTCACCGCTTAGGGGGGACAGCGTTGTCCTCCG
>NW_010108653.1:0-3082 GCF_000699245.1 Pterocles gutturalis | reverse complement strand
CGATCATCCAGATCGCACTTCCTCAGTTTTTGATGGCACAGCAAATCAAATACACACAGATAAACAACACTAGTAGACAAGTCAGAGTTCAAAAAGGATTTAAAAAATTCAGACGGATGAGAAGAGCTACCACATGTCTTACAAGTCTAAAGCTATTAAAGGCAAAGTTAAAAACACAGTCAAAGCACCTATTGCTTTCCTTTAGAAATCTGTGTTCTCTCTCCTTGATTAAACACCATAATGCCCAGCTGAATAATCCCAGTTGAACAATCCTTAGAAATTGATATAAGGACCACTGCACAGATTAGTCCCTCCCATCCTGCCAAAAGAGCCCAAGCTTCCCACTCTGGGAAACATCATGCATAACCCTCCTAATGTGCTGCTGGGCAGCTCCAGCCAAAGCCTGAAATGCCCTGCCTGCTCCAGCACTGGTGCCAGTGGCTGCACGGAGGGAGCATCGCCTGCCTGCTCGGGGAACTCCCCACCTGGCAGCCAGCAAACCCCAGGCTTCTGGCATCAGGGATTTCATTTCAAAGCCACTCCGCCACAACTTAAGCTTTCAAGTGAAAAGTTTTAACCTAAAAAGTCCATTAACGTTTCTCTTCAGGAAGCAGTGGGTCCTCAGAGCCGGTGCTGAAACACCATTATTATTAAATTAGTCATGCACCTCATCACTTGATACCCAGGCTAACCTTTAATCCTACTAACTTTAAACCACGAGTTTTAAAATTTGCTTTGAACACATTTATTGCTGGCTTAGAAAGCATATTTAAGAGGATGTAATACAAGTTCCAAAATTTGCACATGGCAATTAATGAATCAGCTGTTCCTCCAAGTTAATTAAAGATTGCATTTTCAGCATATAATAGTTACCTAGCTGTGACCCATGTACTTACAAAGCAGACAACAGAATATTTCGCATTTAAGGTACTTCTAGTCAGAGTTTAGTTAACAAAACCAAAATAATAAGAAAAAGTGCTTTAACACCAGGATAATTTTGTCCTCTTTTACCAGTTACTTTAATAGTTTAGTATTAACTACAATTGCCATTTTGTTAAATTATCTACAAGAGACTAAACTGGGGGAGAGTTGCTTGGAATTGCAATGCTGCATCCAAAAGGCCCCCTAGGAGGGCCTTGACAAATAGCAACAAGCAAGCTTGCCTGCCTTAGCTTAGCTTTGCTTCACAGATGAGGGCGTCTGCCATCAGCTGTCCTCTTATTGCCTTGGCCGCACCTCGATGTAAGTTTTCTTTACCCTATGAAGGGAACAATGTTTTGGGGCACACATTTAACTTCCTCTGCACACAGATACTTTGTCCTTGAGTCGGCTGTCTGTTTCAGGCTCTCCTTTCACACAAGCCTAGCTGCTGCGTAAGAAAATCACGTAGTCCTTTTGGGTGCAGAACAAGGAGATCTTCCCTGGCCCTGCCAGCAAGGGGTGGATAATTTCAGAGGAGCTACTGCTGTAATGAAGCGCAATCCTCCACTGTGTGAGAAGGGAAAGCCACCGTCCTGCCACACGGATCCCCAGACGGCACAGCATATTGCTACAGTCACATCCCAAATGGCAGTGTGGAGGCACTGCTGAAGGCATCCATACCTCACACCGCTAATACGGAACCCAGTCATTTATAAAACCTTCATGATGCTTCCCTCTGCAGGGGCAACACTGACCCCAACAACTACTGTTGGTCAAACTTCAAAAAAACCCAAACCAAACCAAAAAAAACCACCAAAAACCCCAAACAAAAAACCCCCACAAACAAAACAAAAACAAGGCAGCAACCAAACAATAACAACAAAAGATCCCTGGAAAAAAATCCCAAACGCTGGGGAAAAGAAAAACAAAACCAAACCATTGCAGTCAATCACTCAAGACCAACAATAATACAAAAGAAAAAGTAATCTTCATCTTCAATGAAGAATAATCACATCAGTCTGAATTTATCTAGAAATGTATTTATGTTTCTTCTAGACTCACCAAATCACATTTCCTTTTTCAAAATCATCTACTCAAAGTGTGGTCCTTTGTGATTTAACATCCCACAGGTGAGCTACACCAGTTAAATTAAGCTAATATCAGGCTCACGGAAAAGCAAAAGCCGCAGGTGTGTTATGCGGAAGATTCATCACACCTTGATGCGAGACAAAACCAACTTGCCCATTGTGCCCATTGTCCTCACGAGACCCACAGGCCTGATTTTACAAGGAGTGTGCGTTCCCAGTTCGGCTACTCAGGGTGCCCCGTCATTCTGGGAAGCCAGTCTGCTGCTCCTCTCCACCTGCTTGGTTTTCACCAGGTTGTGGTTAGGGACCCCATTCCCCACCAAGGCTCACCTCCTCGCACACCCACAAAACAATGCTGTAAGCAGGACACAAGACATCTTCCCCCATGGGTACTCCGTTCAAACACACCATCGCTTCTTACAAGGCAGTCTCCATCTCCTTCACCCCACCTGACAAGGATGTCCTCAGTACACTCAAATGTGCTTGCACTGCGCCTCCTGAAATCACCTCCACTTCTCCTCTTAGGAGAGACACCCCAAAAACCTGTGGATGCAGGTTCAGTGTTTGCAAGAGGTTAGACAACCTGCTCACCTTGCTTTGTTTCACATCTGAAATGAAGCCCAGAAAAGCAGAGAAGACTGGTTCCTCTGCCAAAAGCACGCCCACGTTATTTACAGACCTAGAAAGCCTTAGACCTAGAAAGAGGCAACATGAACAGGACAGAGCTTAAGGTAGGCCAAAAGGGTTGATGTACAGCCTTAACACTCTGAAGGGCTCCTCTTGACAGCTTTTTTAAAAAGTCAGCAACTCCAGGTTAGCTGCCGTGGTAGTAATTTCCACTGGTGTCCCAGCAGCAAGCTTTCGCTGCTTCGGTTACCCGACTGAATGATTCCTCGGTGATGCCACCCTAGCCTTGGAGGACTTCAGTATATTCTAGATTCACTCCCTGATGCGTGTTTGCGTGTTTTTTCTCCTTAGCCGCTAAAACCCAATCTTCTGAGGACTATTTATGATTATTCTAGAGGACAGAAGCTACCTGACAGAAGATCCACCCAAGAGTACTGAGGGAGCTG
>NW_010108652.1:150571-183764 GCF_000699245.1 Pterocles gutturalis | reverse complement strand
ATTTTCCCTTAATCTGTGGACCACTCCTCACATGCTGAACTACATCAGTCCAAATACATAACATTCATGCCTGAAGCCCCACCCAAGCAACAGATAAACAGTAACACATACCAAAGGCAGTTTGACACACTGTACCATGCAGGCTGTTAAGCTTTTCTCTTCTATCTTATGAGCAAAATAGTGATTTAGTTGTATAGTGGAGATGTAGTTATCCAGAAGGAAAGCACTTATTCTGATGACATCAAGCGCTGGTATAAATGCACATCAACTATTGTTTCTGCTTTTTTTTTTTTTTTTTTTTACTCAGTTGGCAGGGTAATATTTTCTCTTTTTCTTTTCTTTGCGAGTCTGTGATAGGTTTCACAACAACAAAGCAATTCTGTAGCACTTTTATAGCAAATGAATTGGGGAAAATAAAGGGTCCTGTCCATTAGTTCATTTTAAATCCTGAGAACTGGCAGAATGGCAAGTAAAGGAAAAAAGTATGGAAACACCCACACTCCATAAAACAGAAAACATTCTGTAACACTCCATAATAAACTAGCTGTCCACATAGGTGCACAAGAACTTCCTACTGAGGAACACCCATGGCATGTTTTCATCCACTATGCCACCTCCCATATATGCTGAAGGAGATATGAAATGCACAAATTTGACATCTAGGGGAAATTCCTCCAAAACCCAACATATATATTCTACATTTTAAGTCCTGAAGTTTTTGCTCCCACTGTCTTCCTTTCTACTATAAACTAGGGTGATCTGTTGTACATGTAAATCAATATTCCTTTCTTAGCAGTGGCAGTGAGTTCCACTGTTTCATATTTTTAGTTTTAACAAAAGTGTCCCCTATTTTGAATTTCCATTGTTCATTCTGAGTATTCCCTTCCTATTAAGACAGAAGATGCTCCTAACAAAAGTATACAACACAATGCACGCACTTAAAAGAGTAGTTTTATTGTACATACATTTTCCATGTGTTTTCTTATTTCTCTTCTGCGCTCAGTCAACAACTGGTTCCCTGTGTAAGCATGTTTCAACTAAACTTTAAATTGCATGCTTCTGTAGGCCCTCTATTTTTTTCATTATTAATACCAAGATCCAAATGACCAAATCTGAACAAAGTAATCCAAATGAGACAGACAGTACCTTTTTAGCACGGATTTGTAACTTTTTTGATCTTACTCCACATTCCATTCCATGTGCTTCCTAACAAGATGGAAGGGGACGAAGCAGCAAGTCCTCTCCGATCATATGCTAATTCCTGCATTGATACCATTAACTAGAATGTGAATGAATAGTTCTTTTATCTGTCCTCTTTACAGAGGAGTAATGAATAGTTCTTTTATCTGTCCTCTCTAGAGAGAGTATTTGTTTTGTTTATGAGCAATATAGTCTATCTGATACATCAATGTCTATTATTCTGATTTTTCTTTTTCTCTCTAGTGAAATTCTCCACACCCATGCTTCTGGAAGTAACTGTCCAACAGAATTTTGTATCATGCAACAAAATCTTACTTTAATAATTACTGTATGTTCCTTTGTTTTACTTATTCCATCTGCTTATTTTTGCAACGCATTAAAGACTATTGTTACATTTAATACAGAAACTTGAGGAACCTCTCACCCATTTCCCTAGCATAAAAACCTTCTAGCTAATTGCTCATTCATAACAATACTTTGTCTTCTGTACATATCTTAGTTTCTTCTTTAACAAACTATGTTTCATGAACAGCTCTTGAGAGTTTACTTAACATTTCTGTAAGGCCAAATTTCATGTCTGTGAAATCCCCTAGCTTGAAATTTGAATTTCCAAATACTAGATAATTGAATGGCACAGTCTACAAGCTTACATGTTATTTAAGCCTACATTAGCACGTGGCAGTGACTTTGAGAAAAGAGCCCACAGATTCAGCAGTGGCTATTCCCTCAAGACAAACTGTCATGCAATTAAAAGAAAATACAAAAATCACCAAAAAGAAAATGTTAATATTTCCAAATCTAATGTCAGATAAAGTATGGTTAACCAGTCTGTGCATGCTTTTTTACAAACTGTTATTTAGAAATAATTAAAGAGATCATTTAAGTCTCTTCTTCTAGCGTTAAACTCAGCATGACCATGTGTGAAATGATCCATCAGATTTCATCAAAGTTAAGAATCCCATATGGCTTGTATTGCCACAGTTTAAAACTTCCTGTGATTCAAAATATATCTACACTGTTCCTAAAGAAACACTTGAGTTAGACTGCAACTTGCCTGTTCAGTATAGGTAGCACAAAACCTACCTGAGAAGCTGGATGAGTTTGTATCACATGGGAAGCTCTTTGTTGCCAGACCTAACAGCAGGTCCCGGGCTAGTTTGAAACTGAGCCCCAGCTAGGTCGATATATCTGCCCTACTACTTTGATGGTAATGTCAGCTTACATTTTGTGAGCCCTAAGTGTAAACAATTGTTAATTTACTGAAATAACCCATGAATTTGAAATATTGCCTGTGTACAGACATACACACTTTACAAACAAGTAAAGCGGGTATTTCTAAATATTCAACATGTCTTTTTTGTACCCAGACTGAGGGTTGTTTTTTTTTTCAGTTGTGTTTAATGACTATCTTTTTCAAAGGAAACCTGTTCTTAAAAACCAAATGACTTTCAGTGTTTTCAGCTTAATATCTCGATCTTTGAACCTCTGTATCTGAAAACCTTTATATGAGCTGCACTTGAAGCCTGATCTTTTTTTTTTTTCTGAACTTCTCTTCAATGTTACAACTCTAGGATTTATGTGAAAAAACCTCCCTTTCAGGAGATACTAATGAGTATGTTTTATTTCCTACCTAGTTTTGCCAAGAGTAATATTCTGCAATACACTATGAGTACATACAGTATTCTACATTCTACAATACAGTGTGCATCCCAGCCATTTGAGACCCAAGTCCTTCACAGATGGCAAAGATCCAGAATAAAGGAAATAAAGACACTCCAGTAAATAGCATTACAACTTAAAATGTTACAAAGACTGTCAGTCATTCAGTGAGAAAAGCTTTCAGATTAACTCACTTTTACACCTCTCCTTCAAGAATTTTTAATCATATTTTCCAACAACACAAAAGTAATACCAGCTTAAACATATTACTCCACATTCTGTAAGAAACTTAGAATCAAATTAGTAGTAACTGAAATGACTGAATATTGCATCCACTAAAATAGCTGTGCTTAATATAGCTTGTATTAGTCTGACAATGCATGTTTGCTCATAACATAAATGAGAATTCAAATATTTTCTTGGGACCAGATTTGCAGATCATAGAATAGTATCTCTTGTGTTTCAGCAAATGGCAACTATAATTGATGTGGGACGTTAAAAAAAAGAATATGTGAAAGATGCTCACATACCTGTCCTGATCTGAATTGTGTGTTTCTTCAGCAGGCCTCAGTGAAATGTGATATGGACAAGTTACTCTAAGATGAAAAGGCCTTGAAATAAATAATGCATGCAAATTTCACGTTTTACAGTAAAGGAAAATGCAAAAGTATTTCCAGTTTATTTTATAAAACAGAAGTATAAATAAGATCTTGTTTCAGTACATAAAATGAAAATAAACTATTTTCTCTCTTCTTTTCTACCACTGGCATTTATCTCTTCATCAAAATTTGTAAGAAATAGATATTAGATGGCCATTCTCCAGACAGAACAATGGAGATTACACAATTAGTTAATAATTCATTAGATTATGATATGAGATATGATTAAAGGTGAACTAGAATAACAACAATCTTTAAGACCGTCTTTTGTAAATCAATTGATTTCCAGGGGGAAAGAAAAATTATAAAACTCCAGCAGTAATTACGAGAAACATGTTTTCCATATTTGTAAAATAGAAAAACAGGGTGCCAAAGAAAACACAAACATAAAATTACAGGACTGTCATTAACTTCAGATCACGTGGTATATAAAAGACCTTTCAAATATAATTTATTTACAATAATGTCTCTTACGTTAGTACACAAAATGGGGAGACCTGAGTCCTGTTTTCCACAGACTACCCAAGAAACACAAGAAAATTGCCCAAGATCTCTTGTGCCTCCATTTCTAGTTTCTTATCTGAAAATGAGGATGATACCTAAGTGCTACCTTTACAAAGGTGTTAGGAGGGTGAGATAAGTACCATCGATAAAGCCCTTTAAGATCCTGAGATTAAAAGCTCTGTAAAAGCAAGAAAAGCTCCATAGAAGTGCAATATTATTACTGTAGTTCTTACTATGTTTATTTGTTTACTCTCCTCTAGAGAACATAATAATTCTGAAGAGATTTACGTTTGAACTTTGTAAGAATTCTGTTATCTGTCTTCAGAATAGCTCTTAAGGGCTCTGTAGAAGGAAAGCGAATGCTCACAAAAGCACACTCAAATCTTTCCAAGGATCCCCATCCCGCAAGATATTCAGTGTCTCTTGAGCAGCACAGAGCACTCTCAGCTGACTGCACCCATCACATTGCAAAATTGGGCCTTGGATTTCAGGTGCTAGCATTGCTAGGAACTAGAATCCCAGCACAGAAATAAACATAATTCTACATTTCTTTTTCAGTTACTTGTTAGACTCTCAGGGATCAGGTGAGCAGATACAGTTACCGAGTCCACTGCCTTGGTGCTCAGCAGAATACTGATGTACCCAGCAAAGCACAAAGAGCAGGTCTTGTTCTCTTTACTGTCATTGATGCTGCAGATCAGTATGGAGAAAAAAGTTCCCACGTGTCACTGGAAACATTTTTTTTTTCATTGCTGGACATTGTGGACAGACTGAACATCCAACTGCCTTATCATAATGTCCTTTCCCCCTTTGATTTCTAAAAAAAAAAAAACCCAGCAAACCTTAGGGACATTCAAACAGTTCTATGTGGCCTTTTAATGCTATTCCTATCCTGAAGAATGAGAGCATGGAAAGTGGGACATGGATAAGAAGGAAGGATGGATAAGTAGGAAAGGAAGCTGGCATCAACTTAAACATAAGATTAAGAGAGTCAAAACTTTCTAAAAGTACACACTACTTTAGAGCCTAGTCTGGTACCCTTTGACTAGATATTTCCTGAGGCAGCAACAGAAGCAAAAAGACTTCCAAAAAAAAAAAAAAAATCTAACTGGAGCAGTTATGGGGAAGGAAGAAAAATGTTATTTTTGTTCTCTAGACGGAATCTGCAAATACTTTGCATGCTGTGAAAATTATTGCTCCGAGTTTTACTTAAAGAGAAAATCGCTCATTTCTAAGGTTCAGTAAACCAACATAATTGAGGGGCTTTTTTTTTCTCCTCCATTTCGATGGAGAATGAGGCTGTTTTGAAACAAATGAATCATATGAATAACAGACTTCCAATTGCACAGAAAAAAAATGTAGATAGTCTTCTGAGTTTTCTCTTCAAAAATGTCTTTGGGAAGATCTTGGAAAAGTAGTTGCATCAGAACGCATCATCCATGCTAACAACAGGGTCTAGGACACAGTGAAAGTCTGTCACCTGGAGGATTAGGGAAGATGGGCAAAAGGCATCTCTTTATGACCAGCATGCTTGGGTTTTGAGGTTTGGGGTTTTTTTTGCTTTGATTTTTTCCTCCGTTATTCATATTGGCAAGAAGGTATTTCTATGTCTTAGGGCAGCCCAGGAAAATGGAAAAAAGTTTCTTGGCACACTTAAGCTGATTTTTAGGCCTTGAGGGTCTTCACTAACAAGCAAAATTCTTTTTAGGGCAGTCTTGGCTCAACAATGCTCTAATTTGAGCTCTATAGTTTATTATGCTGTGTTCAAGGTCTGGTGACTCAAGGATGTATGGGGAAGTGGAGTAAATGAAGCTTGGAACAGGCAGAAAATAAAAAAGTCAACATTCAAGATTATTGCTATTAGAAAAGATGCTATTAAAGGTTAGATTTTTAAAAATAACTTGTGATTTCATTACATTTAGTGTTTGCTTTAAGTTCACCAACTTGCTATAGTCCTCCTCAGCTTCTTTCAGACTTATCATTGGTAAGCAAATGCTTCCTAAAATCCACTACCTTGCTGCAAGTTATTTTTTACACATCTCCATTGGTCATTTTTTTCATGTATATTCCCATTTAACTGTGAGAAAATATAATAAAAATTGAAAGAAAACAAACATGAAAACCTTATACAGGTTTTTGGTTTTCTGTTGGTGGGTTTTTTGGTTTGGGTGGTGTTTTTTGGTTTTTTTGGTTTGTTTTTTTTTTTTTTTTTGATATAGATGATAGTGCATAAGAAACATGGAAAGTGAAGTCATTCCAGACAGTGAAAAAACACTGTTCAGTCAATCGGGAAGATACACAGCCAGGTGAACAGTTACTCATGTATACCAAGATGAAACCTCTGCAGTGAAAACTGGCAATATTGTTAAGTAGGTCCTTAAAATTAGAAGCATCCATATTTATGGAGTTTATATGTGGTTAAAATGTCTGATTTAAGAAAAATATATAGTTGACAATAACAGAGTAATTACAGTCACCACTTCAATCTGGCTGTATAAATCATCATGATTCAACCTGCAGTAGTAATAAAAATAAATTATATTGGTTTTGGTTCATTACTGCTGATCTAATAAAATATAATGAATTAAAAAATTCCTCAGTGAAATAGTCTCATAAAAATAACAATTTACTAATGGCTTCTTAACAACTTGTGTGAATGCAATACAAAAGAATTGTATTTTCAATAAAAAATATCTTTTTTGGTAAAAAATTGTTGTAATTTATTCTAGTCCTTGTAATAACTTTGTCCAACATGTGTCTTCCCTCAGAGACTATCTCTTCTCCATAATTCAGATTTCACTGATTTAGTAAATGAGACAGGAGGAGGAGTTTATTGACATAAAAATTTAACGAAAAAGATTCATTCTGAGCAAAAGTTACAGGATCTAGTGCAATGATACTACTCAGGTCAGAAAATAGAGAAAACAGTGAAATGTCCATATAAAATACCCCAAAGCAAATTGTTTCTCTACATGTCCCTGTACAAGCAGACATTGAACAGTAGGTTGCCTGCCCACTACTATCTATTCAGGTCCTATCAGGAGAAAACCAGCTTTATTATATGCCCCAACAAACCCACATTGCAACTGCAAGAAATCAATGTATAGCTCTTTTGAACAAGTCTCCCACATTAACTAGACCCATTAACTCTTTGCTGAGATAGAAAATTTGCAGGTACCTTCAGGTGCTATAAAACCATTTTTAGGCGAGATTGTGTTTTCTTTAAATTTTGCATCAGACCAAGCTGCCTGAATACATCTGTTTGACGAACAGCATGGTGGCCTACAAGGAGTAAGATCTGTGCCCAGATACTGCCAACTGGAGCTTTGCACCAACTTCAGCAAAGCTAAAATGTTTTGCTGAGAATCAAGCCCCTCTACTCCTGATGCTGGCTGGAGCAGGCCAGATTGTCAATCCATAAAAAATAACACTGAAGTTAAACCCTAACGATTTTCCCAGTCAATATGGTCACAGGAACTAGTAACAGAGTGCTCAAAGTTTTTGTTCCATTGAAAGCAGTATGTAAATTGCCTTTCTGATGTTTCTTTATAAATCACGTCACTGTTGCAAGAAACAGCTTTATCTACATGTCAAGACTCCACTTAAGTATTCCAGAAGGATATAATCATGCTTTGAACGTATCTGGAAGTTTGCTACAGTAAAGTCTGTAGAATCTGCCTCCAAAGTGTAAGTATTCATTTTCAGAATTCAGTTACAAAACTGATAATCCAATGGGAGAGGATATTATGAATTACTTTAACACTTAGCAATCATTGCTAGCCAGTAATGTACACTTAGTAAACATTACTAAAATTATTAATTTAAAAAAAAAAATTAGTTGACAAATTTTTTGTTAAAGAAAAAAAAACAAACAGTTTAAAGTTACAGAGAGATCCCAAAATCTTTGAGGGTCTGTAAAAGACAAAGCCACTAAAGCACAAGAGCATTTAGAATTAATTGGAGACGTAAATTTTTGTAAAGCAAATGAATCGCTCATTTCCAGCAAAGATTTAGAGAAACTCTGAATTATGCTAAAGCAGAAGAGCAGCCTGAGCTCTATAACCACAGATTTCTGCGTGTCTGGAACAAGTTATTTCCTAGTCCCTCACTGACACCTAGTCAAGGATGAGGGTAAGATCAACAAGTAGCAGAAAGGGAAATAAAAGCAAGTGAGACCAGGAGGAAACCTAAGTCAGTGTTATGGGCCAACCTGTGCAGAGCTCAGCAAAATCTCTCTCACTGCCAGACGATGTGCACGCAGGACCGGGCAGCAAACTCCTGATACCGATTAGTATCAGAAGCAACTTCATTATATCTGCCATGGTAAACGGTATCACATTTTGATTCCTAAAAGGACAAAGGAGGCATAAAAACTCTCTGAATATTATGTATGAGGAGGATACCAACATTCCACAACTTACTGTAAGATTCAAAGTTAAAAAGACAGATACCACATTCAGATGGTCATGCAATAACTGCTGTATATCATATATACCACGTACGAAAAATCAGGGAATGGCAGTCATCAAACAACAGAAGAAAAGGGCAGACAAATTTCTGGAAATAATAGTCTTTGACTAATGGCCGAGCAGCTACTTTTTGCAAACTCTGAACACTTTGGTAGTCCTGGGTAACGTTTTTAGATGGAAGCGAGGGAATGAGTAGCTGTCTTTCAGTAGCATATGTCCCATCTGCATTTTTCCTGGTAGAGAGGACCAAGGTACAGAAGACTGGTAGGATATCAGAATTTATTGAAGGAACGTACTATTAAACTGTGAAGATCCATTCTCTCAAACAACTCACACTGTTCTTATGCAAACATGGACAGGACATATGGCATAAGAATAATTTTTTATTTAAGAATCTGAATTTGCTCACATTCAGAAACACTCACGTATCTTAGCAGTAAACTACAAAAAATCTACAAAACCACAGCATATTCCGGGTATATGAACACTTACTTTGCTGTTTAATAGAGATAATGGAAGTGTTGGAAGCAACAGGATCAAGGGAATTAGAGGAAATGCTCATTAAAACAAATTTAAAAGGTCTAATGATTAAAATATTGATTAATTAGCCAAACATTGATTAACAGTCACACTTTATCAACTACAAAGGTTCTAATTACTGCACCATTATTCCATAGATTGACCTGTTCTCTCCTGTCACTTACGATGAAGAACAATTTTTATTAAGTGGGTTTTGGATTTTTGACCTGTAAAATTTTAATAGGGAGTGCAAAGAGGGTGTCGTGTGCGGTTTGGCATTTTAGTCACTGAGGGACTCATAGTTACTGTCTCTACTTAACCAAAGGCACAGAAGTGCAGGAGGGATGTGAATACTCAGGGATTAAAGCCTCCCCCTGCACCTCCCCAATCATGAGAGAGAGAGACGCATTTGAAACTGCTCTATGTCTGCTTCAGTGAAAGGAAAAACTGTATGATGCTAAACAGTACTAATGAATAACAACAAAACATTTAAACTGGGCACCAGGATATCGACCAGTCAAATCCTGTTTGCTAAGATACACAATAATGTAATGGGGAAGTATAAAATGAGTAATCTTAATTTTTTGTGCCTGCTCTAAAGCAACCCACACCACCCTGGAGATGTGGCCCTTTCACCATTTGGAGAAAAAAAAAAAAAAACGAAAAAAAAAAAAAACCAAAAACAGCAGCAGTCAAGACCAAATAGTAGGTATAGTAGTTCATCTACCAAAATATTTCCTGCTACAGCAACCTAGGTCTCAGAAAACTGCCTCACACTTGAAAAATATTATCCAGAAAATTTATGGATGTCTCACATAAGACTATCTTGCTGATTTCAATAACTGTCCATTTAAATCTGTTGATGTAGCGTTTAAACCTTGCTTCACAAAAGAAAGAGGCTAATACACACACGGGGTTATACTCTCAATATAACTGTCTGAAAGTGATGGTCTGGATTTACTCCTGATGAGATCAGCTCTAAGGCCAGAAAGCAGATTTATAGTGTGAACATAAATGAACACGGAGGAGGGGGACCTTTTTGATCATACATATGCTTGTCAGGCAAAATGTGCTCAAGACCTCATTGCCAAATAAGCAACAACAAGTCAGTCCCTTACAGCCAGTGGAAAATGACTTCAGGAGGACAACTCTGAACAGACCCACCAGGCTGACAGGTTCCACAGCCAAACCCTGGTAAAGGACCAGGAAAAAACTGGCACTCAAGGGCTAAGATGGGGGCTGGGCTGTGCTTGATTCAGGCTAAGCTTGTGGGTCTCACAGACGGGCAACAGTTTAGAAATAGCTGTATCATTCTTCAGCAGCTTAAAGATGAAGAGGAGCTAGTGCCATGCCAAGGTCTGAAATATCCTACTAGCTCAGCTTCTACATATCGAGGAAATAACTGCTTTGCACAGATAGTGGTACTCAACAGCAACAGAAGGAATTAGCACTGTAGTAAACAGGTAGATGTCCTTGGCCTTTCCACTCCATCCTTCTGTTACACTGTCTATTTTAAACAAAACAATTCCTTTACTTCTACCCTCATAATCAGCAAAATAAAAACTATTTCATTTCCATTATACACCATATGGCCTCCTGATCTGCCTTCTTGATTTTTTACACCAGAAAAGCTGTTACATTTATAATAAAATGATAATTTAAACCCATAAAGACCATTTACAGCATAATCAGACAAGTCTGCCTGTGTGTTATCCTGCTATGCCAAGGTTTATGGGTTTTCTCAGGTTGCTCAATGAGAAAGAAAAAAAAAAAAAGGAAAAAAAAATCCACCACTTTCTTTAAAACTCTCTCCCTTCCCTGCATTTATACATACCCAAGCTTGCATCAATACAGTAAAAAATTCCAAGTAAAACCAGCTAACGTGTGTTTTAGAATAGAAGTCAGAAACCAGGTATTACTCTTCTAGTTAAGCTACCACTCCTCCCAGAAGTGACACCAAGAGGCAGAGCAGTTTAATGCCTACCACAGTGCAAGTCAAACCATGGACTTGCTTTCAGCTTTGCATGTGGAGCCCAGACTCAGTTGTGGCAGGCAATGGGAGAATGGTCCTAAGGCACCATGAGAAGGTTCGCCTCAACAGAGCCCCAAGCCTCCCAGTCCAGCCCAGGCTGGTTGGTACTGGGCATGCTGGTCAGGTCACTTTCACCCTGTCCACAGGGTTTTTTTCAAGCCCTTTCACACTATGCTCGGGATTGTGGCAGCCTGTGAGACAAACCAGCATCTTTGTGAGGTTCACAGCACTGCACAACCACTCCCGATGTGCCTTTTTACCTTCAGGGTACCACTTCCCAGGGTTAACATTACTTCATGTTACTTATAAAGGATAGTTTCTCTGTGTGTGTTATTGCTTTTATACTTTGAGAAGGCAGCAGAACAATTTGCCCTGGCAGTGATGCAGCTCTTCCTCACACTAAGAACACAAGAATATGATCCTAACTGGAAAGAGACACAATAAAACAAGGGTTTAACAAAGCATCCCTTTGCCATCACGACAGGATTTGCAGTCCATAAGGTTGACTTTATTGTAACAACAAAGTGCAACTATGGCTTCAGTGTCACAGTAAATATCCAGACACATGTGTGCAATATTAAAAACTTAAATCCCACATTTAATGAAATATCACCTACTACTTACAGGTAGCTCCAATATACAAGCCTTTACAGGGCTTTTGCAAGCCATAATACAATACTGAATGTATACCAAATTTAAGACACCACTAATGCACCAGTAAAGCACAGAAAATCTGTAGTGAGCAATCAGCAAGAAACCTATCTGCCTAAGGGCGCTTCCAAAGCAGAAATGTTAGTTCCTGTTTGGGAGGCTAATAGAGGGGGCTATAAAAAAAAAGCACCTTAATAACAAGGAACCTTTTGATAATCATTAATAGTGAGAAAACCTTTGTTAAGATTTAATTTTATGTATTTCTTTTAAAGATTCTTGACTTCTCTACTCCACGATGACTTTGACTGTTTATTGCTAAAATTTTACTTACTTCCACTTCATTTGCTTCTCCCTTCCACAAGACTTTGTAATCTTTTCCTCATGATTTTCTGAGATCACCTATTTTTCTCTTTTATTTAGCAAGTGCTTTTCTAATTGAGTAAGTTCTTATCCTCCCCTCCACCCCCAAAAACATATTAACAATGAAATGGTAGTGAGTAATGTGAACAGTAAGTACTGTAAGGCAAAACCTATTTTGTTTGAGTGTTTATTCCAAAAAGATCCCATTCTTGTGTGATCCTTAGATACTATTGCTAAACATGACACTAATGATAGTGATGCTTTGACACAAACAATAGTAATGCTTCTACAAATATGTGTTAACTTCCTCTATTAAGATGTATCTCCCTGACCAAAACCACTCAATGGTATCCCATCATGAACACTATCGGTGTAATTTTAGAGAAATATGCAAATGATACTTATTTACACAATCTAGCAGGCAACAAAAATGCTGCAAATGTGTATTTGTGGCCATATTTCACAGATTAGAGTGATTTCAGACAAGTTGCGCTTAAAAATGTAAATCGAGGTAGTTCTACTGGTTTAATCTAGAGCAATTATTTTACAGGTAAATAACAGAATCAGTGAAATGTTCAGTCACAGTTAGAAACTGTCTTGTAAATTCATGTTTGCATTTCAATCAGTACTATTTCCACCTCCCCTACAAAAGGACTGCTAGAAGAAAACCTATAGACAGACGCAGTGTAAGTGTGTATTGTGTACCATGAGATTGGTACAGGGTCTACGACTTCCCATTCAGACAGGACCGATGCTTCCATTTCCTGAGCAGGACAGGCATTGCCTGGCTTTCAGCTTGGGAAAATGCATATGTATTTATACACACACACATTCCACTGTTGAGGATGAAATCTCTCACACAGTTGCAATTTAGCAACAATGTGAGCTTTATTAATAGTGTGAGGTAAATCAAAGGTTTTTAGCAGCTTTTAATGGCTGCTCAATTTGAAGATTAACAATGTGATTCAGTAAAAATATACTTTGATTAGAAGAGCGACTTAATTACAGATTTGAGAATGACAAGATTCACGCTAACTTACAAGATATCCTATATCTATATATATATGTACGTACTAAGCATGCAAAACACAGAGACAGACAGACAAATAATCAGTGTGAAAATATATGGATCCAGTAAATTATTCAAGCAGGGGTGCTAGTGTATAATCAAAAGGTTCTCTCTTCTCCTTCCATAAGAGCTAGATAGAGGAGACTAGCTTACAGTTGAAAGTTCCCCCTTTCTCCTCGGGTTTAAAGCAAATACTCACAATGCATTGGCATTCCTTAACCTTGAACCTCAATAGTAGAACTTTGCCCAGGCCTAATGTGGCCTTTGCCAGCAGACGGTCCTTAGACATCTTTGGTCCCAAGAGGCGTCCCAGCTCAGGTAAAATACTAGCCATAGCCTGCTCCAACCCAGAAGAGATCAAAGGGTCTCCCTTTTTGGTCACTATTTATAGGCTCTGAGATAACTGACTTTTGTCAATTACTTTTCCATTTAGGTCCACCTCAGCTGATGCAACACTCTGGTGGCTTACACAAGCTACCAAAGCATGTGATCCCCCTTAGGCACAGATCCAGGTGCAGGTGCATGAGGTTGTCAGGAGGTGATTTATTGTCACCATTGTTGGAGATGAGAACCAGGTACGTTGAGGGGTGCTTACTGCTCTGGTTCACCACCACAACGGGGAGCAGGAACCAGGGACACCAAAGAGGCACCACTATGCTTGGTTTCACAGCTTGTTCCTGACTCACCCTAAGTTGGTGTATGACTCAGGAGGAGGAGAATTGCACCAGCCATCAGGTGACCTGGGGCAGGGGCAGGGAGGAGGGTGTTGCACCACCACATCCACCCAATCCAAAAATTATGGCTACAGACTCCTTTCCCACCTCCCAAAAATTACTCTGGAGAGGGTCATTACTGCTTGGGGCAATAGCTGCCCAGCATGTAGTTGAAAGCAGAATATCTCCAGTTCCTTTTCACATGTTCTTTATCTAACTCTGTTTCTCCTACTAACCACTACATCAGACATGGAAAACTTTGGGCACATTTGAGATTGCTTGAATACAAAAATGGGAATTCTTTTTCCTGTGTACAGATGTGCTATTTTAAATACTAACTTGGAAAAGCAAGTTTCTGTTTTGCATTCTAATTATTTAAGAGTTAACTGCCTTGTTTCTATGACATTTGGTTCAAGTATGCTATGCGATTCTTAATTTTCTTTAAAATTCTAGACACTTTTTGTGTTTTAGAAAATGTTTTGTATCTCACGCATGATTAGGGAGATTTAGTTGCTGGAAGGAAATAGTTCAAGACCTTCTTTTTAGAAATAGGCACATGCAAAAGCAGCATTTACATGCGTCTCTTCAAGCAGACCCTGGTGAAACATAGTCACAGAGAATGAAGTTGATCCCCGTGTGCAATGAGAACATAAAGCTTATGCACCACTTAAGTCTTTAAAATAGGCTTTAAGTAGGAGTTCAGCTTATTTTTTTCAGGTACTCTTCATGGGGTAAAATTTACCAACAGAAGGCCTGTGAATAACTTGAGCAGAGGGCAGTGGGGGCCACACAAAGGAAGGAGCAGGGAATCATACTTCAACATGGTAACTGTTGGTAAAGGTCAGCTTCCTACCGACAATAAAGTGCACTCGCTGTATTTATCTGGCAGATCCCTGTGACAATGGTCAGTAATCTATGGATAGCTTTTTAGAAGGGTCTGAGCAGCAGCCTTCACCCAGCATTACTATTATTCTCTAAAAAGTTTCTGTATTCAGTGCTCATTTGCCCCGAACAATACACTAAAGAAGGAGCACTAGGAGCCCATAAAATGATATGCAGTAAAAAAAAAAAAAAATGTAAGAACCAAAATATGTTCTCAACAAAATATAAATTTTAAGTTGTGTGGCTGGCCATGCCTAAAATCGTATTTCCTCCATTGTCAGTGGGGAATTTTCCCTTGAGACAAAAATCATGTAATCACTTAGAAGAGATGTTGCAATCATCTGCCTAAAAATATCTGCAGGAACCAACAGAAAACAAACAACAAAATGAGCTAAGAAAACACAAACCGATCAAACTGTATTCTGGTTTGGACACAAATCGATAATAGTTAGGCTATTTGCCACCATAAGCTAATGACATGCCTCCTTTGACTTATGCCACAGGTCTTATGTTTTTTTGTACAGAGTTGACTGAAGTCATCTTTAACTTTGAACCTTTAGCTTTTATCAGTTTGCATTGTACCTGTAGTGTTATTCATGTTTATTTAGTTTAGCATGTACACTCACCCACCCACATACACACACACACACAGAGGAAAATAAGGAAATTTTTATCACTATAGTATTTTGGCAGCATAATGGGAATAGACAGAAACTACTTTGTGTTACAAATTTGAATGTGAAATTTCAGAAAACCTCCTTGCATTAAAAATGAATTAACTGTGTGATTATTAATTGTGCATATTCCAATCCCTTTGTGCTGTACTGCATGTTTCTTGAATTTCATTTGAATCCTTTGGCTAAGTAATGTGTCAAGGGGGGTACTAGCCTGAATGCCTGAGTTATTTAAAAAGCAGGACAGCACTTCCAGATTAGAATACCAATGAGTGGGGTTAAAAAGGCTCTACTGTAGTTGGAGGGCAGCTCTCAGTCTGAGTAGTACCTGAAAAGGACCTCTATGGACTAATTTTCAGAATCACATTGTAATGTGGGCTCATGTCAATCATCAGAACAGACAGCTTCATCCCATGATATAAACTAGTTATACATTCAAGAGCTGCCAGAGGATCTTCATTAAAAAGGGACTTAGCATTAAAAGAAGGAGGTTGTTTTATTATAATACTTCAAACACAGTTTTTTGTTTTATATGTTCTCAGAAATCTTTTTTGTTCTTCTTCACAATATCAAAAAAGTGCCACAGAAGAAGCAAAAACATTAAATATTCCAATTTTTAATGGGAATCAAGGTAGCTTTCTGGTTTAAGGCATTAAAAATCATATACATTTTTTTCTAAATATATTCATGTCTTTGAATAACAAAAAGAAGTCTCTAGATGTAATAGGAGGATATTTTTAATCTTTTGTGAGAAGGGATTTGCAGAGCTGACTACTCAAGGTACAATATCTACTAGCAAAGTATATCAGGGAGAGCTTTATACATATAAATTTGTATAAAACCTTTGGGCTATCCACAAGCTTCCAGATACCAGTTAGATATTACAATCCATGTCATTAAAATTTAATATGATTGTGTTAAGAAGAAAACATTAACAATATCCATGTAAGTAAATCATTGACACAGTAATCTAGTGTTTCAAGAAACCTTAACAGGGGTTTATTAAAGAATAAATAGATAAATGTATCTATTTACTTATATGGGTGTCATATCAAAGAACCTGATTTAAATATAATTTCACAAGTCATGCAACTTCTTCAAAGTAGCTGGAAGTATTTTGATCTAAAATTGCTGTTGCCTACTTCCTTCATATCAGGATAAATAGTTTATGGGAATCTAAACAAAATTAGGTGTTCCTTTACAAGGAGAATACAGCATCCATTCTAATATGTTTTCTGCTGTGTCTTTTTAAGCTATAGTAATTATATTCTGCATTAATTTCTGTCCTAATATCTTCATTTGTAACCTTTTTCCTTTTCTTAATCAGCTCAACAATCATCAAAAATAAGACACATTCTTACTAGTAGTAATACCAAGCATTTAATTGTACAGTGCTTTCTGTTTTCTATTATTACCTTTGCAATTATTACCTAATTAATTATTAACAAGTTAATGAGTTTTCCTATTGCCCTCACTACCATAGCATCTAACACCTCTCAAACATTTAAGAATTCCTCTTCTTAGTAGCCTGTGAAGCAGGAAATATTGTCACCTCTATTTTAGAGATGGGAGACTGAGGCACAGAGGTTCTCATTCCTGTATTCACGTTTTATAATGATGGTAGCATTAGAAGGTAATGGGATTGCTTTTAAAACAAAGTTATTCCAGTCATCATTGGCAAGAAGATTAAGAAACCTAGCACAAAGAGATTTAAGTAAATTTAACAAGGTTACAGAGGAATCAAACTCTTAATTAAAACAGAGATGTTCTTGTCTCCTATTTCTCTGGACAGACTGCTAGACTTTCTACATTTATTTTTCATGTAAATCAGTTATGATGGGTTACAACAGTAACAGTACATGATATATTATATGATAATACAATATATTGCATTTTTCAGTGATTCTCTTCTGACATTTCTCTGGAAGCAGTATCATTAAAAATGAGTTTCAAGAGCTTAGCAAACCCTCCCGGTGAGTGAGCTCTAGCAAATGCACACAAACCCAGGGATATCTTAATTAAAGTCTTTCTGATGTTTAAAGATAAAACAGACATAACAATCCTTGCTCTTTTGGGTTCTTAAAAGAACTCCTTTGAGGCCACCTTCTCTCTCTCTCTGCCATGTTCAAACCTTGAATTACACATAAACACGCACAAAATATCCACCTCAAAAAACACTCTACAGAATGAGAGCATGACAATTACTTTGAAGTGCTAGCACCTTTGCTAGCCCCTGTCCTTGGAGCAGTTAGCAGTTCAATCTCTGATTCGGCCTTTGTCACTGCCTAACAGGTAAATGGCATTCCAATCTTAAACCCAAAGTACACACATTTGAAGGACTTGTTCAGCATAGTTCAAATCTCTGGCAGAGAGCTCTTTACAGCACTATCAAAACCAAGAAATTAAGGGAACAATGAAAGCCTGCATTGCTGCAACAGATTGTATATAAAGAAATACACGGTGGCAATAAATAGGACCGTAAAGAACTCACACACAAAAATACTCAGTGGGACTGCAGTTGCTGCCAGACATCTGTTGGGCATCCATAGCTCTCACTAAACTTGTGGAATCTCTAAAGATACTCCATACCTCACAAGATCAAGCCTTATATTAACATCTCGTACTAAGCATGCTTTTTGAGTACCTTCCAAAGGGGTACAATAGCTGACAATATCAATCCCGTTTACATTATTTGGATCTACAAAGGCTATTCCAAGATGCCTCATGTCTCAGAGCATGCACAAGTATAAAAGCAAGCCTCCTGCAGGGCTAGTCCAACTTTCTATCTTCATTGCTTGGAAAGCTACTACGTGTTGTGTAGTTTTATATTGCTTGCAGGGATTTGCAGAGTTTATTCTAGAAGATACTGCTTATTTATTACAAATTTAATTTTTATTATTGTTAAACCATGGAGATGTGTGACAGATTCACATCAAATTACACACGTGATTACCCTTGGCACCTCATTTGAGGTGCAATATATTCTGTGCATTGTCTTCCTTTAATGCTTATGCTCACCTTGTCCATCTTTCCCCCATTTTCAATATGCCAATTTGGAGGCTTCAGCACCTTTTTAAAAGATATAAATCCTTCTGCAGCTGACTTCCAAAGGGGAAGCAGAACTTGTAGTTCAAGATTAAACAGTGTTCTTTTTAATTTATATTTGGTTTATATTTACATTGTAAAATGTTTATACTGAAGATAAAAGTTACGTCATCGATCTGTCATTCATGACCCATGTAATGCAGTCTACTTATGGAAAGAGGTGAGATACAGGTACACAAGGTAACTATTTTGGACACAGTGAACAATTCTGTAGACAAAGGAATTAGTATCTTTTATGTCACCAGCTTATACGAAACTGTCTTCTCATTTTAGATGTCAGTGTCTTAACATTTTCAGAGTTATATTTAGCAGTTTATATTTTCACCTGCAGTCAAAAGCATGTGGGGAAAAATACATCCTTAAAATGAAAAATATAAGCTATGCAATCTATCAAGTTTCAGACTCCATGTACAGTGAGGACTTAGTGAGACTTGAATGAAAGGAGATTATCAGAATCCTTTGGAAGGGGAATATTGACACTGCTCAGAGCACAACACTGGAAAAGGCCGAAATGTTAATAAAACGGCAAAACTCTCAACTGGTCCTCTATGCAACACTCATTTACCTAAGATTTGTCTATGCTGATGGGTTTCACAGACAGACTCTAATAGACAGCCACAAACCACAGGTTCCCTGGAATGTGCCAATGCCCACTAAGGAATGCTTTGCTACAGAGACCAAAAGCTTCTTTGAGGGAAATAAAGGCAAAAGTGACTCCAAAACAACCAGATGAGTTACAGGAAACAGCCTGAGGTAAAAAAAATTGACAGACTTGTTAGGTCCTGGGAAGTCTTAGCTAGCACTTTGTTCTGCCCAAAAATGATTGAGAAAGGGATAAAGACACTATAACCTCCATGCTATACTAGCAGGCATTAATCAATTTTGCAAGAGCATCTATGGCAGCATTAGTAAACTCGACCACTTTTCACTGTTTATTGCAAATAAAAGCAGCTTTAGTCAAAACAGCCTCAAAGAAATTGTCAAGTCGACCCATTCCAGAAAGGAAGGTTCCAGACCTCAGGTTGTTGAAAATCCTTAATACCCTGCAACAGTAGCTAAAAAGATACCTACAATGTTATATGACTACTACTTAACCAGTATTTTGTGTTGTAGAATACAGAACATTCCCCATTTCATATATGAGATTGAGAGATTGCTGTTAGAATTATTATCTTTAGAGAACATTATATTTGCAGAAAGAAATCAGTAGGACTAAAACAGTTATATCCAGTTTTACAAAAGCTCCAAAACAAAATACATTAATTCAGACGGAAAAAATAAAGACCAATTCTGCATCAAGTTAAATTTTAATTAAGGAAACAAAACCTCAAATCACTCATCTTCTCAGAAAACCCACTAAAGCTTACAAAGACACACCTTTTCTAAACAGTGATAGACACTTCAGTAGCTGGAAACATCTTTAAGTAAGTAGCCTACTTTGTATACAAATGGCTTAAGGGGATCTGAGAAACAATCAGGAAATTTGTCATCTGAAGGAAGCCACCTTAAGAAAAAAAAAAAACAGGGTAAAAAAGAACGTTTGGCCATACTTTTTGCTTTGTTGTTCCACTACACACTATGTAGGGAGTACTGAGTTTCCCCCATACTTCCTCATTTATTTGAAATTAATATATTTTAGCGTTCTTGATACTGTGCTTTACGACTTTGAGCCTCTTGCATTTCCGCCAGATCATCTTCTCTGTCCTCTTTTGGAAAAATCTTTAGAAAAGCTGTGACAGCAAAAGAGCGGAAAAAAGAAAAGGAAAAAAAAAATTAAAAAAAAGGAAAACCAGATCTGACTATTTTTTTCAAAGGCCTGTAGCCATCACCACACCAGAGAACATCACACAGGTTATTTTTTTCAGAAAATGTTTTAACACCATGATTTGATGTCTAGTCTCTGCTTCACAGGCATATGTCTTTAAAAAAGGCTTTCCTCTCTGTCACTAATGTGTAAGTCAGTCAGTCAGACCTTTTTAATAAGCAGTCGAAGAGCCACTGTCTTTAGCGCAGGAAACTAACAAAAGCCTCATTAGTCAAATGAACAAAGAATAGTGTGAATATCAATGTATTATTTTAGAGGAAAGCCGCCTCCAAGAGAATCTCAATTCAACCCTTTTTATTGGAGTTTCTGATGTCCAAATTTTAATGCTCTGGACCCTACCTATGAAAAATTGATGAGCAAAGAAAGCTGTTAAAAGACATTCACTGCATGTCATTTTTGCAATGGGCCACTGTATTCAACAATAATTCAAGAAGTCAAGAACAGGCCTTTCTTTTTTTTTTTTTTTTAAACTTGTCCAACACAACTTTTTTCTGCTGTGTCAGTGATCTGTTGCATAAATAACCTTGCATCAATTAGCAAGGTTATATAAAAAGCCTCTGAGCTGCAGAAGGGGGGCATCAAAACTATACAAAATTCAATAAAAAAATCTCCTGTTCATGTCACAAGCATAAAGTAAAATCTCTGTTTGGAATTCCTATAAGCAATTTGGAAAAAAGTCACAAACATTCTGTATAAAGATTTCATGAAACTAAATTCAGAGAAAACAGCAAGTCAGATCCTTAATCATGTATTAAAGGAAAGGAGAAAAATCTGAGCAATTATTCCACAGAGATAGTGCACAATGTATTTTGTTTTTACACTAGAAGGTATCATGTATCCATTTTTGTCAAGAAATGCTTACAAAACACACTGGGAGTATTATAGAGTATAAACATACAGAAGGTTCCCACAGACAAACAATTGTGGTACCACACACCTTTCGTTTCACACCTCCTAGACTTACCATGCTAATAGAGATACCTCAAAACTAATGCATTTATTGTATAATAACCTAGATGGATCATAATTTAAAAAAATCTAGATGGAATCCATCTATTTGCATCCAGAGATGTTTCAATAACTGATTCATAGACAATCTTGCAGCAAATCACAGACATGCGGTACCTGGCATACCTGTCTATTAAAATCCTGCAGAATGCAACCAGCATGTTTCTCTCAAAATGTAGGACTATTCTCCAGACACTATTCTATCTCAAAACAGCACTGTGAATAACTTCATACTGAAAGTGATGATAAAAAAACTGCAAATAGAGGTAAAATGTAAAGCTGGATAATAATTATAATTAAAAAGTTAAGACACTTTTGGGAACGAATGTGTAAGAACACTCCATTTATTTGTGCTGTTAGGCACTAAAATTACAATTGCTTTCAACCTCCAAAGTGTGCCTTTAAGACATATTAGCATAGGCTGAAGAGTTTTGTCTTGATACTGTGACATTGAACAGCAAAGATTAGTAACAAATCTTGCAGGTACAGGACAAAACTAGATGAAACTTGTCGCATCTGACTATTACAGCAAGTCCATAGCAAGACGCAGATACAGAGGAAAGAGCAAGGAAAAAAACACAAACTGATTCTGGAAGCAAATACTAAGAATGGGAAATTACACAGTCCTTTCTTTTGTTGAAGTAACAAAAGTGTTGACTGAGAACTTTCAGGCAAAACACATTGGAATTAAGGAATGCTTCTGATACAGAATTGCAGAAAAGCCTGCCCTATAAAGGTCAAGAAAATATAGCACTAGAGGTGGCTAGA
This sequence comes from Pterocles gutturalis, assembly GCF_000699245.1. Classification (NCBI taxonomy): domain Eukaryota; kingdom Metazoa; phylum Chordata; class Aves; order Pterocliformes; family Pteroclidae; genus Pterocles; species Pterocles gutturalis. Next base: position 161,667 of record NW_010108652.1, on the reverse strand, counting down.
GAACTGCCTTGGATATCTGATACAAAGGTTACTTGTGGGGATGCAGGGAGTTGATAAGTGGAATGATGCCATGAGCGTTGAGCATTAGAATTTACACTACTGGGTTTTTTGTCAGGTTTCGGGTTTTTTTTCCCTCCTTTCTGTACTGATGACCTGTCAGAAGAAATGTGAAGAAAGGTGAGACAGTTTTTGCTGACACAAAAATGAGGTGGGGGAGTCAGTCAATACAAAAGTGAAGAATGATATAGGTCAGAAAGTCTTAGGACAAACTAGAAGTTGAATGGATAAAAGTGAGTTTCAAAAATCATAAAATAATGAAGCAAGGGATGAGAAACATGAGATCAAAATTAATCTCCTTTGCAAAGAATGCAATAGGAATATGATAAAATACAATGTACCAGCTTCTATACTGTTACATGCATTATTGGTCATATTGTAGTAGTTCACCATGGTGAAAAGGCAAAACAAATTCTGAATTGGATAAGCAGCAGACGTGAGCCAAGGAAAGCACTCCATAATGAGCAAGAGATTCAGCCAGCATGGGATAACACCAGTGAAACATCACCTCAGTAAAGAAGAATAGTTTAGAGTTACTGGGCATACAACAAAGGAGAGCAACTTTACATGGTAAGACTGGGATGTGGAAAGCTTGATTATTTATAAAGCTAAGGGAAATTTTGTGTCTTTTTTTGAAAGGGAAGCCGATTAAGGGGAAACTCTATTAAGGTACACACAATCCTGAAGGGAACGGAAAGGAGAGATGCTGCAGGCTATCTGAGCTGGTGTTAAATAGAAGTACAAGGGGTTATGAACTTAAGCTGGGGGCAGAATTGGACACTAAAAGAATTTAGGTAGAGTTTTCTTGCACTGCTGCCCTTAGTGGAAAAACCTACCAAGGCCAGACATTGTAATAAGCAGTATACAAAAAGGAAATGTCGGACAAGTAGGAAATAAAGTATATTGCAGTGTGACTGTCCATTTAAAGCACTATGGCAGCTCCGTGAGGGTTTTTTGCCCTCAATCTGTCAGAAACTTTCCCAACTTTCCAGAAGTTTCAAGGCACTTGGTTCCATTTGGGGGGGGGGAAGAAAAATACAAGCATATGATACCAATACAGCCCTGCACCATGTGATACAAATTTTATAATTACATTTTATATTACTTTAACTATTGATGGTAGGTGTCAAGATGAAAGTACTAGAGACTGGGAGCACCACATTCTTAGAAAAGGTAGAGCTCAGGGACTGACAAGTTAAAACAAAAGCAAAACTCTCTTACATTTGTATTCCTTGGGGAGAACAGTTTTAAGGTTAAAAACACAATCTCAGTTTCCTTACCCAAACTTTCCTAGGTATCCCTCCCAAAACTACCAGGACAGTCTCAAGATCATGCCAGTGCTACTGAATTTAGGACAGAGAGAATCTGCTTATGAAGTACCAACAAAAACCTAATGAGACAGACAGCCCCTTTTGATTTCCAGCAATACATAACTAATCTAAACCTAAGGGAGATTGGTAAATGTTCTAAAGCCAAATATTAGATCCTTCTCTAAGTTTCCTCCCTCCCAAAGATGAATCTTTTTAACATCTCAGTTTTAGCCGGAGCTATTTCTGCAATACTTTGTGTTTTTGTGTTTTCACGGACACTTGAAAAAAATATCAATCCTAAACAAACTTGGGCTGTTTTACAAACTGCTGCTTTTTCACATTTTTCTCGTTGTTTTTCCCTGTATATACCCGCTCTTTGTGGCAGTGCTGTTAACTTGCTTTTCTCTTTGGTCAGTTTGGTAACACTGGAGATTTTGTTTGCTTCCCCTGAGATACATACAGCCAGCGTCCTCCTACACTGGCAGCTAGGTATTCATGTGGACTTCACACTTCTCTCTTGCTAATGTTTGTGATATCTGCTTGTCTAAATATCCCCACATAGCCAATACTCGAGCCTGATGGAAGATATTGTGGTATATATACAGACCTTTGGGCTAATGCAGTACAGCTGCTCTTATGTTCTCACATATGCCAGGGAACTCCTTTTGTTTTACGACAATATTTCAGAAATCAAAAAACTATTTGTGATATCCCCTTGTCTAAATATCCTCACATACAAACACAATTTTAACATTGCATTTCATCAGCTTCTGACAGCATTATACAGGGAGTGAACTTAATGTGGGTGGATTTGAAAAATCGGAGAGCTTGATCTGTTCACACGGAGCATTTTGTAAACAGGACTGACAATTCAGAAACATATTGTTATTTTACAGCGAAAGCCAGGTTAACAAGAAAGCACCAATCCTTTATTGCCTGTCTTTAAAATAGGACTATTTTATCCCAGAAGACCACTGCCTGAAAAACATCTACAATACATACTTTTTATAATCCTTTTAAAAAGAAAAAGACCATAAACGACCTTTTTACTCATACTAAGACACCCAGGCATTCAAATACAAATTAAAGCTTTGTTACCAACTTCAGGAAAACCCTTGTTTGTTACAAGTGAAATTAACTGCTGCAAAATACCACATCTCAGGACCACCCAAGAAATCATGTGTTTAGAGATGTTAAGCCTTAGCTTTACAATTCATATGCTCCAACTTAACATGGGAAGTTTGAGTTCTTACAGTTGGACATACTTCATTATTATTACAGCAATGCATTAATTATTTGCTCTTAACAAATGACAAACTGGCAGGTTTGACACAGTGTAATGCTGGAAAGCACGTTACTCTATTTTTTTTTAACCATCAACTACAAAAAACCCCCAACAAGATTTGAAGAGGAGAATATACTCCCTAAACATTTCAAAGCACAGAAAATCATCTTTGTCTATTATTTCATTGATTTTTTTGAACTGCAAGGCTGTCATGAGACCACCTAAGAGCCTTTTTCAATCTTCCAGCAGTTTGCCCACATGATCGCAAAATACTTTAATTTCCTTTCCTAAGTCAATTTGGTTAAAAACTCACTTTGCTAACAAGTCATTTGGAGAGAGATCTTGTTTTAAAAGAAGTGTTTAAAAATAGACTATCCAGATATTAAGTAATAAAGTACACCACACACAGTTAAACCATGTCTGTTTCATTGTCTGTTTTAAAATAATTTTTAAAATACTTAGAACAATTCTAAGAGATCTTTCACAAAAACGTTAAATTTTAAATGTAATTAACAAACTGGAATAGTCTTTCAATAACTTTGAGTGTGCAAAGAATCACCAAGCAGGCGATATCTTTTCAAGGGGAGGGAGTTAAAAGCTCAGTTTCATACTACCAAGAACTTGCTTAAGAAGGTCTTTTAAAAAAAAAGCAACATTCATTAGAAGACGGACTAAGATCTCAGATTCATTTCACACAGACCACAGCATGGATCTACTTAATGGTTACTTTAGTTCTCTACAGACAGATTCCAACCTATTCAAAAGGGTTTCATACCTCATTATCGTTTATCTAAGCACTCCATTACCATCAAATTTACCTTCACCATATCAAGTAGAGCTCAGAATTAAGAAGGCTTAGTTACAAAAATTCCAAGAGCAGAAAGCTGACACATACCATGGATATTGTAATGAACGACCTACTTTAAAACATGCCTATATGGTAGTTCCTATATTTTACTGGTTATTTTCCACAGAAATTTTTGAGACCTTAATTAAGCAAGGAGGTAGCCAAAGGCATAGGTTCATTTGCAAGGAAATTGTAGATGGATGGCTGCTGCGTGTTTCTGTAAAATAGAGAGCAATGGAGAGCTGCGTGCAACGTACTGAGGCTAATGGAAGGTTCATCTTAAAAAAATGGTGCATATTACTCAATTACAGCAATATAGTTCTCTAACATTTGTATACGCATAAGTGACAGCTACAGTCTATTCACCTGTGTAAAAAAAACCCAAAATTTAAAAAAACAAACCCCAAACTAAAGATACTTGAATTTCAGATGTTGAACCAAAATTAGTTATCTTCCCAGTTTACATAACTTTTGGAGTAGCTTTTGCTGTCCACTCAGGGCATACACAAACTGGGTGTTGGGTTTCTGAGATTTCATTAATATCAGATTTTTAAATAGGTATTATCTAAACTATTAAATGTAAAAATTACATAGCAAAGAAAGCAGCTTACAGTTTTTTGAGATTTTTTTTTTTCCACACTGATGGGACCATTATGCATTATGCAATTGTGCTGGTTGGTTGCTACTGCCAGGATGAACTTCCAAAAGCAGTTACAGTTTAAAACTTTACTTTCAAATTTATTTCACAGTTTAGCTTTGAGAAGAAGTGGTTTTCTCTATATGAACTCTCAGCCAGCTATGCTGAGCAAACTAGGTGCTTCTTCCTTTAAAGTTAAACCCTTTAGATTACTTTAACACAGTTCTTTGTGGTTTAATTTATCATATGTTCTGGCACCATTTATCACTAAATGCAGAATGATGAAGAAATGACTCTATTAAAATGGAATAACTACTGAATTAAAAAGCTGTTAAATGAGTTGGAGTGCAGACTCCTGTTAACAATATGTGGGAAGGGTGTTTGGCTGAAATAAATTACTTTCACAGTAATAATTTGAGAAGTGCACCTTTGGAGAAACATGTTCAAAAATTCACATCTTGATTTCCTGACTAAAATCACAGTCACGACTAATAATATTTTTAAATTAGCTTCACAGATGAGTAAAAATTTATTCTCAAATACGTTGGTTCAAAACCAAAATACTCTTTATTTAAAAAAACTGTGAAAGGCAGTTTTAATAATAGACATGCAAAATAAAATAGCTGATTCCAGTTAAGATATATTTTTCATGCTCACCATTACCTTTCTGAAAATATTTTTACAATGTTTCAATGTAGTCTGCCATATAAACTTGTAAATAATATATAGCCCTGTAATTCAGAGTAGTCTGCATTGTAACCGAAAATAGTGAACAGCCAACTACCTAATGAGTCAAGATATACTTCCATTTTACTGATCGCAATGGAAAATGTAGGTAAGAGAAAGCACTGAATATCTGTTCAGTAAGTCCATATTAATTGACATGAACTGTTTCAGAAATAAAATTACTTTTTTTTTTTTTTATTCTAAAACAAATTCAACTTGGACACAACTTACAGCATTTGTTATTAACAAAGTATTTGCAACAGCCCAGTTCCAAACAACTATTTAGCATTGTAGATCTCTGCATTCTTATTCTTGTGCTTAATCAACACATTTCTTGTGGTTAACAACAGCATTTATTCAACCTTTATTAGGAAATTATTTAGCTCAATAAAAGGAAGTGTCTATCCATCACTCAGGGCCCTCTCCCACACTGACTAACATCACTGGAAGCAAAAATAATTTCCCAGAACTCATGTGCATCATTTTGCCTCTTTGAAATGACCTCCTATAGGATATCTTAGAGTCACAGAGTGGCATCTTTATGGCTTTAACAGCAGATTTTATTTTATTTCTGTGACTTGTTTCTGAAAAGCTGCATTCTGACTCAGTCTGTTTTCAAGCTGTACTGTGGCACATAAATGGTTATAACACACATCTCTCTGTCCACACATGGCATTGACAAAGATCACACACAAGATTACACAGTGGAGTCATGTCATGATTACGCGCTCCCAGACATTTTAAAAAAGCTAACCATCCCACACAAACTGGCATCAGCAAAACAGAAAAAAAACCATAATGGCCAAAATAGCCACCATATTTAGTACACTGCAATATATTTACACTAAAATGGCAGATTGTGTTACCTGAATATTAGACAGTCTTCTACAACAGACAGTAATTTAGTGATTGCTAGAACCACTCAATACTCCTAAAGAAAACCCAAAGAGAGGGCCTTTTCACTTCTCCTCAAAAAATGAAAATGATTAAGTTGACATCAAACCATTGTGTACTTTATGTATCAGAACTACACAGGCCACAAAGAACAGAAAAATGCCTATTTGGTTTTAGGCTTGGTTGGCAGAAAAACTAATTTTTACCTCTACAGTTCTGTGTGATTGCCAGGCCTGTTGTGAAACCCAGGGCAGAACTATATACATTAACCTTTACACTCACCCTCCATAGTCATCTGCATATATACCATCTTGCTTCTTTTTGCACATACAAGAACAGAGGGAGTAAGAATAGTAGTGCAGTGACCCACTTTCGCACATCCTTCTTCAGCTTTGATATAATATACTGCAAATCTTTTTCCTACATGCTTGTATACATTCACCTCGTACTCTCCTTTGGACACACGTTACTGTGCATTGTGGTCATTTGGTCCAGCACAGTAGCTAAGTCTGCCCACCTTCATTCATTTACTGGCTGACTTCCCATCTGTCTGCTTATGCAGGAATTAAGACAGAAGACAAAAAGATCCTAGTTTCTTTACAAAGCACTGTTGAAGTTAAAAGGTTTGGGTTTTGGTTTTTTTGGTTTGGTTTTTGGGGGGTTTTTTTTGGTGGGTTTTGGTTTTTGGGGGTTTTCACACAGAATCACAGAATGTAAGAGATTGGAAGGGACCTCGAAAGATCACCTAGTCCAATCCCCCTGCTGGAGCAGGAACACCTAGATCAGCTCACACAGGAACGCATCCAGGCGGGCTTTGAATGTCTCCAGAGAAGGAGACTCCACAACCTCTCTGGGCAGCCTGTTCCAGTGCTTTGGGTTTTTTTTTCAGAAAATTATAAAACTGGCAAGTTAAGAACAAGTGAACGCTGTTTTCAGTCAGAAATTGTATTTAAGAATAAAAGACACATCCCATAGAGTATATTCCAGTGTCTTACCATGGATAAATTGAAGTATGAACTTAACCTCAAGTGTTTGGGATTTTTTTTTAACCAATAATCTGTAGATAATTTAGCTTAATTTCGTTTCGATCTAGTAAGCAGTTTTTGCATAATATATTATATTATAAAATATAACTGGTAAAAATTACTTCTTAGGTGTTTTACCACATTTTTAAGACAGCATAAACATAATTTTTACCTATCCAGGCTCTTGCCAAATATTGCCTTAATACTTTTCATGTGGGTTTTTTTCCCCTCTCCTACCCTCTCTCTCTCTCTCTCAACTTTCACAGGTACCTTCTAGTGTAAATAGAAACATAGCAAATCTCAGTCTCTCCCAGTGAAAACCACATATTCTAATTTGAACAAATATATCTTTATTGCTGCTCATTGTATATTGTGCAGCATGGTCGCTCTCCAAAACGCACAGGAAATTAAAGGGCTTTTTACTTGGAATGATATTTTAAATGAACACTAGTGAGTCTGTCTGTCCCACCAGTAACTTCAGTACTTGTCAACTGATTATCACCAAAAGTAATTTAGAGACAGATTTCAGAGGAATGTAGTTTTCCATTTGTATGGTGGGAAAAGGTAGCCAGGCAGAGAAGCATCATCTCCACAAAGCACAGGTGAGGACAAAGCTGCAGGAGGAGCCAAGATACCAGTCAGCTCCCAAGGCTCCAGGAGAGAGTGAGAACTGCCACCCCAGCTGCACAGGGCACGGCAGCGGGAGCTCATGGTCAGCCCTGAAACAGGCCAAGTCCCAGAAGTTCCAGTGTTCACACAGCAAGCTCTGATGCCCTTCACTTAAAATAAATAATTAAATAAAATAGACTAAATTTGCTCCTCTACCTGTTCTCTTGTATTTGGCTCTGGAGAGTCGCACAGATTCAAAATGGATTTAGGGAATAATTATAAAAATTCAAGTGGCTACCATTCATCAACACTGAAACCAGAACTCTCAAATCCTAAACCCCGTTTAGAACAAATCCTTAGAATGAAGGAGGCTTTTACAAATGCTCTACTGGGCATAACCAAACATCATAAGCAAGAATAAACAGAGTAAGCTACTGAACTGTGGTAGCAGTGAAATGGGAGAATGTCCAGTTTCACAGTAGGTCATCATTTTAAGTAAAATTCTTCAAAGAGTATATTTTAATTAAATAAAACAAGTTTTTTACCAAATTTTTATTTCTTTAAACTTTGCCTTATAAATGTCTCATTTTCTTTAAAATGCACACAACATTTCATTTCACTTAAACTAGTCATTTTGATTTATTTTTTCACATTTTTCAGTCATTTTTTAATTTGGGTTTCTTTTTTTCATAAATTTAGACATATTTTTTTAATGTTTGGGGAAAAAAAAAATCCCAAAGAAGCACACACTTTTTTGACAAGGAATCCAAAAGAACCTAACAGCTTTGAATGAACACAGCTTTTTAACAGTTAATATTCCATCCATTTAATATATCTAATTATTTTTCCTCTGCAGCTTTGATGGGTAGCTGTAGCCTGGAATAAAAACACTGTGGTAAGGACAACTGCACAGTAAGGTTAAGTGCCTTCTTGTCTTCAGTACCAATAATTACCTTTAAACAAAAAAAAAAAAAAAAAGCTGTTTTCAGGTTTGACAGTTAATTTACTAATGAGTATGTGGACCAATTTATTATAAAGTAATATTGACCAGAAATAATCCTGCATTGGTACTCATCTGAATTATTTTATTGTTCACGTCTCCTATTAAATAAATTGGAAAGGATTAATTTTGCAAGATGGATTGTCAAAGGCTGCTGCATAAACTAGATGCATGTCAGCACTAAATTTAATTATTGATCACAATACAATAGTGCTGAGTATTCCAATCCCCAAACAGCTTCCAGTAACTATCAGCAGATTCCAAATATAGAAACTGAAAGGAAAAAACACTTGATTGCAGATGACTACATTTTAAAATAAATAAATAATTCCTTAGCACCCAATAAAAATTTAAAGTACAAGTCAGATCACTCACTAGAACATATAACAAGTAATCAGAAAACAAAAGTGCCTCCCTTCTACTGACAAACTCTAATGAAGTAGTATAATGTTCTTTTGATTCTGGGATTACTATCATTTCCCAGTTCTGGAAGAGAAATTACATTTGGAAATGGAGGTTGGTTGGGGCAGAGTCCCTAATTACAACCCTTCTTTTTGCAAAACACATGCAAATATTGCAGAATGTACAGCAGAACACTCTACTTACAGAAACATATCACAGGAAATAGATGAGGATGCATCTTTTGAAGAAACTAATTTTCCAGCTCTAATTATGTTCTCTAACTGAAGAAAGCAGCCTAACAGGACAATCACAGCGCTGTCTAGAAACATTCAGTAGTGAATAGCTTTTTCTTTCATTTTAGAAAGTCCAGGAGATGCATATGTGAAATGTCTAGATATTGGAGATTTTGCATCTAGTTCTTAAGATCTCTCAGCACAAAAAAAATAAAAAGAGCTATGGCCTAATGAAAAACTTTTGAGTTACTTTGTGAGGAGTTTTTATTCCAGAGTAATAAGCAATGATCAGAGGTATCTTAGATATAGGAATAAAGAGGTCTAGCAGCAGGAAAGAAGGCAGCAGCACAAAATTATTTTTTTTAAAACACAATGTCAGATAGTAGTATGATATTGGCATAGTCATTGAAAAGCAGTCTTACCAGTTTTATTCTAGAGAGTTACTGTTTAAATTCAGACTTTAATTTTCATATAAATAATATTAATGAAGCCAGTATTTTTCTAGTGACTTTTTAACATGCATCCTGACATTTCAACTTCTGAACTTTTAAACAATTCTTCCATAATATATCTCTGCTTCATTTACAGCAAAATTCATTTTCCAAGACAGTATCAAATATCACATTACACAGACAGTCCAAGGCCACTTTAATGTTATCATCATAAACATAATAGAAACAACTCCAAGTTAATTTTAAGATATGCCAAATATAAACAAGCCCTTCCAAGATTCATTTTCTTTTAAAGCAGTTACAAAGTTTTAACTTTTACTCACTGAAACACCAATCAACGTTGACTCATAAATCTGGGCTTCCTCCAACACCTATTGAAGTCAATAAAATTGCCCCCTTGACTTAACCATGTGCTGGATCATGTCCTTGGTGACAATTATAGCACACTTGCCAAATGTTACATCCCCAGACCAGGAGTGTTTTAAATTGAGCATTAAAAGTTTTTACTAAACTTTTGCTAATCCAAAAGCCCAAACGCAGCTTGCCACTAAGCCCTGCTCCTGGGGAGTCTCCCAGGAGCACTAAACTCTTCTGATGAGTCTAAAAGAGTGCTTGGCACGCTCACTGGTTTTAACAAGGTCTGTGACTGCCTTTGGCAGCCATTGAGCACCTTTCAGCACAACCTGCTCTAACATAGCCATGCTAGTTTAGGAGTATTCCACTGACTCAGAGAAATACATTCCTTCAAAAAAATCTCAGATTATTACAAACTTCCTTAATATATGCCCTAAAGCCAATTTGAAGCATATAAAGAACTTTGTATGGGCCTTTACACACGCAGACGCTTTAATATGGGAAAAGACATGATTTCTCAGCCATTCCTCGTGATACTGAAGCCTGGATACAAGGTAGATAAAATCCTTTCAATTTTGGGGTACTAATAACAGAAGAGATTTCAGTCCATTCTATTCCCTTCTCCAGCTACAGCAAGTTGTGGACACGGTGACATTTAAACCCATGTCCAAATTTAAAAAAAAAAGAAGAAACACCCCAAACCACACAACAAAAAACCCTAACCAGCTCAAAATTGAGTTACAGGGTGTGAAGGCTAGAGAGTTAAGAGAATCTTTTATGTATGCTTAGGGATTCAGGAAAAATATTTTGAGTTATAAATCAAATTCTTTACAAATACGGAAGGTATTTTTAAAATTAATTTCTTCTCTAGAAAGCATGATTTCTCAGACAGGTAGTCAGTTGAAATAGATTAAAGTGTTCCTCCTGCCATCTCACCCCTACTATTCCTGTGAAGACCTAACCACTTACTTAAAATTAACCATATATGCAGTCCAGTAGGGAAAAAGGATTATCACTTGCTTAAATATAGTGTATGAATCTTTGCTATATTAAAAACAAAGTCTTTTGAAGTCTCAGCAGCATTTTCCAAACACTGTAAAACAACTTTTAGAGAGGCAGTTTTCACCTTAACTCAGTTCACTTAGCGCACACACAAAGGAAATCTGTTTATATCCCAAGAGATTCACAACACATAAAATAATTATTCACTGACAAGACTGTAATTCAAACCTCACAGATGAAGGGGGGGAACAAAAGGCAGATGT
>NW_010108652.1:146233-150540 GCF_000699245.1 Pterocles gutturalis | reverse complement strand
CAGCAGGAACTATATGGCAAAACCAGTCCACAATCAATATTATTCTTTCATATTACTATTTCATTAATGCTTAGAGGCTGACAAATGTAAGGGAATTATCATGACGGGTCGGCAGTTACAATTCCCTGAGTCCACCTTATGACACTCTGGCCTGGAAAATCTCCATGGCAGTTGTGCCACTGAGCTCCTTATTCCTCTACCTGTCATCTTCCGATTGAATGGATGCCTCTAACACAGTCAAAATCTCTGTGGCTTTCCTCCACAGCAGTCCCATCATGGGTGAAAACCATCTTTTTATTTTTCATCGTCCCAGTAGCTCCTGTGAGATTCAAGCCAGCAGACGAAGGAACTTTGCCATGCGACACCAACTGCCTGCCCACCAGGCTACAGCCTCAGGAAGGCTGTTGGACTTCTGCCAGTTAGACAAATATTTTTCTTGTTATAAATAAAAACTGGACTTCTGCTGCCCTCCACAAGACTGGGTGCCAAGTCTAGGAAGCAACAGTGCCATGGGCTGATGAGTTAGTGATATCTTTAACCCCACACATTAGGGTTGTAGGAAAAAAATTATCTGAATTACAACTCAAGTGTTTAGCAATTATTGGACAATAATCTATTAATTAAGATTTGCCATCTCTCCAGAAAGGGGATTTTAACATTTGCTGACGTTCTGAGCCTAGTCACTGGCTTAGAGGCATATGGAAAGGACTGCACCACTAAATGTGGAAGCTGCCATGGTGTGAAGCTGCGGAGAGGGAGCCCTGCAGCCAGTGCTGCAGCGTGCGATGGAGACCCCACTGCGCCTCAGGCAGTGCTGGTGAGAAAGGCATATCACTGCCTATCATGAATCGCTAATATAGAAGGTTATCAACACTTTCTTCCTCCAATAAATACAGATTTGAATCCACAACTAGTACATACCATAAAATCAGATTATACAAATAATTTCATGAAGGTTATTCAAAAACTTGAAGTAGAATACAGTTATTTGTGGGGGTTTTGTTTATTTGGTTTGGGTTTTGCTTTTTTTTTTAAAAAAAAAAGCAACCCCAAAGTATGTGTATGAAAAGCTTCCTTTAACAAATGTCTGAATGATGGGAGATAACGTTTATAATGCTGTAATTTGTAAATGCCAAAAATAAATTTGCAAATTTATTAATTTGTGAAAACTGCAAAATAGCAGCAGCTGTATAGATCAGATAAAAACAAGAATGCACTTAATGTAATAAAATATATATCTGTTCAAAATCCATTTCACACTAAGAGAATTTACTTTTACCTTAGATTTAAATCTTATTTTCAACTCATAAAGAAATAGCCAGGTTTAAACTGCACTTGCTGTACAAACCACCCAGAAATACATACTATTAATGTGTTTGTATTAATGTGTTTGAAAAAATAATAGTCATTGCTTGTAAATAGCCTGTAAACATTTTAGTATGCCTAACTGTGAAAAGCAAGAACTTCAAATATTTTCACATAAAATTAAATCGTCAAAATTTCAGCCCATACAGCTCAAACCTGAAAGACAGTGTTGACTTTTATCATTGCTCTCACTCAAAACAAAGCACCTTTAAGGAAAAAAGAATGAAAGTGGTAACTTTCACCTTTACCATAATCAAGGGAGCCAAATGAATGGCTTTGCAGGGGCTCCAAGACTGGTGAAATTGGCCTTACCAAGTTTTTTATTCTCTATACCTCTTTATTTTTCTCTTCAAATATGAACAAACTAAAAAATCCTACATGGAGGAAAATGATGAAATCCACCTAGAGAGTGTCATGGAGAGCAGCTTAGAGTTAAATAATGGAACAGCTTTGTGGTTACCATTCACACAGCTCTCGGAGTCGGGGCTATCAGGCAATGAAGTAGAATAATGAAGCTACTCCTTCAGATAAGAGATCGGCTTTATAAATATGATCTTTTGTACAGCAGCTGTAGGAGAACTGTACACTTGAAAATAAGCCTGTCATATCTCTGAGAGTAGGTGAAGTGGTTCAGGTTTGTGTATGCTCATGAGTTTCTGGGAATGTTAGTAATTTTATAGAAATAGAAATAAAAACAGAACAAATAAATTCTTTAGGAGAAAAAGCTTTCCGGTGCACAGAAGCTGGTGGCTGAATACACACATACATGGTCAGCAGCTAGTTACATGCATGTAACTTGGAGAACAGGGCTCACAACCTTCATTTCCAAAAGCACAGGGCAACTTTTTTGCTTACATAGTAGAAACATTCCTTCTGCAACAACAGCAGAGGGGTATATCCTCGTTCCAAGCTAGCACCAGGCTAACAGGGCAATACCTAATGAAACACATAAATAGATCTGACATCCTGTCCACGAGGGACCACTGGGCAGTAGCAAAAACACAAAATTTCACATTATGTGCTCCAACACTTTGTGTATATGCAGCATGAAGGCGTTTGCCAAGCAGTAATACTAAAATGATATTTGCACACATACTGAGTAATATGTTCTTATTTCCAGTTGTGCCATATAAATAAATTCCTAAGAAATAGTGAGAACCAGCTCTTGACATTTTGATGTGGATTAATACATAACTCTTTGAAAATCACACAAAGCCTATTGCACAACTCTTTATTTTTTTCACAGCAGGGAGTAGTTGTTTTCCGTTTTGGTAGTTTATGTTTGCTAGTTTAAAAAAATGATTCTGCATTCCCCCAGTTTCTGATATATGTTTTTTGTTTTTCTTATAAGGCTACTGCAGTTATTTTATTGCCATCAACCACAAAAAAGAAATTACTGAAATAAACTTTTACATTATTAAGGTAAAATGTTCATTTTCTTCTATCATTTCTATCCACTGTCAGTGAAGTAAGCCCATCACAGTGATTCTCAGTTTACAGATGTAATATTCAATTTAAGGATAAGGAGGTTTTCCTTCTTCTGCCACTGCAAGTCTGAAATCAGTGTTGGTGCTGCCGGTGGAAGAAGCCACGTGAACAGTAAAGCCACAAGCACTGTCTACACAGTCAGGAAGGCTAGAAGGAGCATCAGCAAAAGTGCGTGATAGGGGTAGTGGGCTTAAAACTTTTCTAGAGAAACTAGGAATACGATAACAAACTTTGAAGACACAAAGAGGAGAATGTTATCGATCATGTGTAAAAATCATGAGGCTTTCAGAGATGGAAAAACAATGGGCAGTTGGACAAATACACTAAATTACTGTATGGGAAGAATAGGCGTGGTCCAGGGACTGGACATCAGACAGTTTTAAGGAGACACAGATCACGTGCATTTTCCTCTTCCATTGACTTGTTGACTGATTTTAGAAAAAAAACTCCATTCTTATGTGTGCTCATTTCCTTCTCCTGTTCACCTCACCTATTTGGATAATAAATTCTCCATGAAAAATATTGTCTTTTCCTGAGTATTTGTGCAGAACCTAGCGCAGCGAGAGATTTCAGTGTCACAGAGACTCTGAAGTAGAACTGTAATATAAATAATACAAAATAATGTGAACTACACAAAAGTTGCATTTCTTACTACCTCCTTATTATTGCTTAAGAACCCTGAAATATTTTGTGACCAAGTACATTTTAGATCTTAATACAACAAATAGTATCTACTCCACTGCATAAATAAATTTTAATTTCTATCACAAAAACATACAGAGTATGTTTTATACATTTAAGAAACAATTTCAAAGGCTCCCTTTGACTTTTAGTGGAAGACTAGCGTGCATCTCTTGTATTTCTAAAAATGTTCTCTATATAGTTTTGAAGAAAGAGCCAGAGAAACCATTGCTGAAGAAAACAACTATAAAAACACCTCTACAATAGTGCTGCCTTTTCTGTTATCTCAGTGCTTTGCCACACTCTCCAATATTTTCATCATGTACTTCATAACATTTTAAATAAATTGATACAAAGCAACAAAACCTCAGAAGTAACTACAGTCACTGAATAATTATGAGATCAATGCACCATTCAGCAATTCTGAGAACACAGTCAAATGACCTTGCAGAACAGATCTCTGCTAGCACAAAGCAAGTGCAGTGCCAGGGGGGAAAAAAAAGAAAAATAAATAAATGAGAATGAAAAAAAGCCAGGAGGAAAAAAAAAAAAAACCCACCATGAGATATCTGAGTGAAGCTTCCTCCTCCTGGCTCTCGAGTTAAGCACTAACCAGAGGAAGCTGCAGAAGGGAGGAACAAAACTATGCAGTGCGCTCTACAGCCCCTGTCTTTTCTACCTGGCTTTCCACTGGAAGGTTTCATCAGACTGAATTCATCCACACTGCCACCCTTTTCCTCTTCTCTCCTCATCACCACCTCTTTTCTCTTTCC
>NW_010108652.1:121504-146217 GCF_000699245.1 Pterocles gutturalis | reverse complement strand
TTCTCCTCCCAAACATTCCCTTCTTCTTCATTCTCCTCACCTTTATTGGGCATCCTCTTTTTTACCCAGTCCTCACTTAGCCCATAACCTTTTCCCTTACTCTTCTCTGTTCTTTCACGGTTCCTTTCAAAGTGAGCTGAAGCTGCTGCGTTGCTGATGAACAGTCCTTTGGTGAGGCTGCTGCTTATGCAAAGAAGCACTCACAGCAATAAGGGGGAAGGAGGCACAGGAAAAAAAAAAAAAAAAAAGGCTGCTGATACAAGGACAGATACAAGGAGTGAAACTGGAATGTGGAAGCCAGAGGGAAACAAGAGAAGGCAGAGCTGGCAAGTTAAGGAGTTTAGGCCAAGTCAAAGGGATTTAGAGAAAAGATCAAGAAAAGAGAACCAAAGGCAAAGGGGATAGCTCACAAGCATCCTCTTACATTCATGTCTGAGGAAAATGCACAGGAATTGAAAGAAAAGGTGACCAAAGCAGCAAAACTACTCTCATTCTAGGCAAAAAAAAAAAAAAACAAACAACAAACACCACACACAGAAAGAAAAACCACCCCAATGACCAGAAAGAGAATAGAAAGAACAGTGAGAAAAAAGAGATGACATGAAATAGTAAGAGTGAAAAAAGACATTATTAAACAACAGAGCAAGAGGAAGTAAAAACAATAAAGAATAATGTTTAAAAACTTATCTCCCCATATTTTTTCCATATTGAAAGTCAAAGAAGGAAAAAGGAAGGAGTGCAACAAGGAACCTGGAAAGAGATGTGGGAGCAGTCTTCTCTCTCATCTGTGACCACCACTCTGATTTGTAGCAAAGACTCATACGGTCACTACACGGGCAAGGGCTGAGGGACACAGATGGACTGGAAAGACGAGACTCAGAATGAGGTGATAAAGACTTTTTTTTCTTTTTAATTTTGAAAAATAGCTGTCATTGTTAATGCTTGTAGGTTAGTAGTTCCTCAGGCATCACTGATGTCTGCATCAAATTATCACATCTTTTGATGACAGAAATATTTTTCAGAAACAACTGGAAAACAAAATTTGGTTTTGCATTGAGCAGCTTTTTCTAGCTCTGAAACAACATCTGAGTTTATGTCCTGGTTTCAGCTGAGACACAGTTAACTTCTTCATAGTAGCTAGTGTAAGGCTGTTTTGGATTTGCGCTGAGGAGAAGGCTGATAACCTACTGATGTTTATAGTTATTGCCAGGACAGTCAAGGTTAACCATATTTTAACTAATACTTGGTATTAAACCTTCAAGAATCTGTGTCTCCACTTATCAGTGGAAATGGTGACATAAAATCAGAAAGAAAGCTGTCCCCAAAATAGAATGTTAAAACAGGAAGAAGTTTATAGAAAGCTGTTTTCTTACCCTGACAGAACTTTCAGGATCTTTTTTTCTAGATTTATAGAAAGCTGTTTTCTTACCCTGACAGACAGGATCTTTTTTTCTAGATCGGACTATTTCCAAATCGGAAATATATAAACTACTTTTTTTCATAAACAAAACAAATCAGATTTCTCTACTTGAAGACTTCCTTGTTTTAACAATCCGAAATGTCTAGCTTGGTTTTGCTGGTTTACTGTAACTAGCTTGTCTTCTTAAATAATATACAATTTTGACTCAAACTGAAATTTTTCTTGACAAAATAAGACATTTTCTCCCCACAAAAACAATACTGAGAAATTAAAACTGATCCTTGGTGACAAACCTGTGTGAGTTCAGCAAAATGCCCTTTACCAACACATTTTAAATACCATTTTTGACCAAGAATATTATTTTGTGATTGCTACATCATCTCATGTGAAAATGTCCAACAGTTATTTACTAGAGAGTAGATGAAGGTGTTCTGAGGAGTGTCACACACATCAGCACACAAGAGCTCATCCTGCTAACAAGCTGGTTTACCTAGCTGCTAAGGGAGAGCATTTGCAGATCATCTCCTGCACTTAGGTGCCTGCAAAACACCCACATTCCTTACATATCACAAAAATATGCTTCTGTTCCCAAAGGCTGTAGTGATGCAATCCTGACATTGACTTAAACTATGTCTACCTCATGCATAGAAGCAGTTCAGTACATTTCAACTCTGCATAACACAGTTTTAACAAATTCATAATCCATCATTCATTTTCTGCAGTGGAGATGCTGTATTCTCTAGCCTGTATTTTATATTCTGTTCCCCCATCCTTACTGCGTTCCATTCGTTCTGTTTATCTTTTTTATATTTACTATATGTGAGAAATATTTAAACAAGGGAAAAATAAAGACACTTTTAGCAATTATTTCTATTCTTTACAAAATGTTCTGAAGGGTTCCACATGACAATGCTGGCAGATGTTGATGCGTACAACGTTTTAGCTAAGCCAATGATTGACAGGTACACCATTATTTCTGCAATCTGGACTGACTGTTACACAGAGTAAATGCTAATACTTATCCATTCAGTTGTTTCTTCACATTATTCATTTTTTTCCCTCCAGTGTAAGAATGACTTGCTTGTTGCACTCCTAATCCTGTGCCTTTGTGCCAATGGACGCCAGACTGCAATGAACACACCTGGACAACTATTCTCTGATGAGACTACAGAAATTATAGCCATTGTGGCAAATGCCCTCTAGTAAAAGCCATGATATGCAAGTCATAGGGAGCCAAAGAACAATTCTCCTAGCTTCAATTAATTGATCTATACCAAAAGATTTTGAGGGGTTATGTAGGTATCTCACTTTATCAAGACTGCTTTGCATGCAGAAAAGATGCCTCACAATATAAACCTGTACTCCATCCTGTTTTAAATTAGGTCCTCTACGATATGCGTGCTCAGGAGATGGAAGACTTTTTCTGGGTTTAATTGGATGCTAGCTTCTGAGAGTTCCAAGGAGTGAATTGTGGGGGGCTTTGATGCCATGGCACATAAAGTTGGATTAGAAATAAGAGGAGAGAATATTCTGAGTAAGCTATCCAAGAAATGCATTTGGAGCAGGAACATTACCTTGGGACAACCAAAAGCAAATCTGTAAGGGGTTTTGATTTGAGAATATTTTTAATCTTAAATTCTGCCCTGAACAAGTCAGTTTTGTGTAGCACAACAGAGAGAAAGCTAAGTTTAACAAGTTGTATATGACTAACCAATTTACAGAAGGTGAAAGCTGTGACAAGAAATTCTTACACTAAATGTTGTCAGGACCTTTATGCAGAAGTCAGAGATTCATTATAACCACTGTCAAAACAAACAGACCAAAAAAGTGGTGAGTAGATAACGTTCCCTTTCCATTCTTTGTTTTTAAATTTTGGTACTCCTCTGAAAAGGGTGAGCTGGACTTACAACAGGTCATGGACCTGGGCAGTTTGCACCTTCCACTGCTACTCTTTGGAGCTTGGGTTTTATTTTACAGGTAAGGAAGAAAGTAACAAATTCAACAGACTGGAAACAAAACTATGAAGACAACATCTCTTGTGGTATTGTGGTCCAACCATAGTAACTGCAGCTCTAGGGAAAATCTGTCGTTTTTATCTACTGTGTAGAGAGCACGATTTTTCAATTATTTTAAAGAATCAAATATCTTATGTTTTCACTATACTTTATGACAATTACCTATCCTACAGAACATTACAGAATAACAGCCAGAAGACAAACACATTGCACCTTGGTGGGTCTTCACATGCTCAAAAGGAAATAGCGGCTATTCTGAGTTCCGTCAGACTTGATTTAAACATACAGTGTCTATGATGTTAAGAGATATTGCAAAAGGAAATCAATGGCAAATTGCCAAACAGTATTTGAAATATTAGGGGATGCATCCGTGCACTGGTAACCTAAACATTACAATCTTAAAGTTTGTTTGCTCACTAAACCATAAGAAATATATCAGTACACATTTCTGAATGAAAATATTTCCAGTAAAATATTAGTGAGTTATTCTGTGACACTCCTTTAAAGATTCTGATTCTGCTCCTTGATCCAAGAACATGCTACTTGCACACTGATAAAGTAAAGTTTGATGTTTAGGGTAGCATACCAGTTAAGAGGCTACAAAATGAGAAACTTTAGTACCTGTTTTGATACATTTTAAAGTGCCTCTTCAAAACAGAGTATTTGGTTGTGTCTAGAAACAGTTAATACAACAAGCTGAACAACTTTGCAGGGGGTATATATTCTCCCAGAGCACGGATCTGCTAAGTTGTAGATTCAGCACGTAGACAAAATTTTGGGACTAATTCAGCAAAAAAGTTCCCAGTGTACTGCGTACAAAAATCATATAAACCTCAGATACACAGACTGTCTTCAAAATTAGATGATCTAGGCAGCATTCCAGAGCATAACTGTAGTGCCATGAACCTGAAGTGGCCCTGAAGAAAGAGTCTTTGACCAGCAGTTACATCTGTAACAGTCCTTTGAGAAACTTTGATTCAGCTGGGTAAGACAAGAGAGCAGCCACCTGGCAGATGGCAAGGCGAGATGACTGCAAAGCAAATTTCTACTAATGCTGAATGGCAGCATACTTTAAGTCTTAAAAGATAAAGGATCTTTATAATCAAAATGTGCATTGTACATATCTGCCAGGTGCCATAGGGTTTGACAGTTGGCATCAGTAGAGTAGGTATCATCATCTTGCAGCTACATTAGAAGCTGAGACCAACATTCACAGCAGCCCAAACCGTGGTGTTGGCTTGCCCCTGGAACCTATGCAGTTGTTACAGTTCTTGTTTCTCCTACCTCCAAAAATAATCCTGACAGTAAGCAAAACAGTGGTTGCAAGAAAAAAAAAAAAAAAATTCCCCTCCTGTCCCCCAAAAGAGCCCTGGAATGACTGCCTAAAGATGGATGTTCTTCAATAGATATGTCCTCTAGAACAAATTTTCTAGCAAAGTTCTCTGACATTAAAATAAAAGCAACCCTTTCTGATCAGCGACCATCCGGAGTTGCCAAGGAATGAAGCAATCCATGACTTCTATGAAAAGCCATCACTGTTATGCTCATCTTGGTGGCACCATGCCCCAAGCAAAGGGATGTCTATATATTTCTGGAATACATCACTGAGATCAAACCCATCAATATTTCTATAGCTTTGAAATAAAAGAATGTTAGTTTGAAAGCTTTCAGACATTCCTAATCAGGAGGCTCAGCTGCTCTGTAATCATGTCTCCCGGGCTTTTAAGTGAGCCAATACCCACTAAATAGTTCATAGTCCAGATCTCTGTTAAAGGAGGAACAGAGCTAGGTACATCTTTATCAAGTTTCTGAATTTCTCAGGTGTTGGTTCAAGGCTGTGAAACATGCTCTCCTAGAAACCACAGACTATTACAAGCCATGTCATCCTTTTTCCCAAGGGAAAGCCCCATTTCTTCACCTTTGTGTTTTTAATATAAAAGCATTGAATGTGTACAGCTGGTGATAAACCATATTTGATACTACGGTTCTGAGTAGTTTCTTAACTACTGGCTATGATTTAGCTAACTAAAAGTTGCAAGAGGGGTGTCTCTCAGTTCTTGCAATTAGCCATCTTTATCAGACAGAGATCTGTATGTTATTTTTTGCACCACCGGTAAAACAAGGAACCGCAGGTAATATATTTAAAACCTTTTCATCAACATCAGATACACTGTCTAACTGACAAGCAAATGAGAGAGCAGCCAAGGTCTGCCATAGGCCTTCCCCACAGAAAGTTATCATTGCCAAGTTTTTTTTCCAGAATGTATGAAGCTTGAGAGCTTCCCTTCTACAGGGAATATTATATCAATGTCCAGAGCACCTGCAGACAGAGAAAGTTGAAGATGGTGATGGAGTCACCTGTGCTACTTTATGTGATGCCAGTTAAACACTTCTGCCTCTCAGTGCCTTCGCATGACCATCAACCAGTCACTAACATAACCCCACTGCATGTTCTGTGTTGCTCATCGCTGGATTTTGAGTCCAGGGAAGAAAATCAGATTTTAAATGAAGTTTAAAGTATGATGTGGAAAAAAACATGAGCCTTATCATGCATACCGACATACCTCTTAATTCCTCACAGCTCTTAACCTTTTGTTACCTGCTTTGAACTCATGTAAAACTTGGATGGTGACCTGCTTTGTGGGTGGGTGTTTGTAACACTGAATTAATAATCGTAAATTACTGCAATACATTTGAATGAAAAATGTAGAACTGTAAAGAACTATGATTATGATGAACCTTCAATTATTTTCTAAGTTGGTCCATCTGTCATTATAAACTATCTTGAAGTAGGCTCTTATTCAAAAAACTTAAAATTAGTTGTGTAATACTAGTTATTAAGACAGACCACTGTTTTAACTTAGCAAGTAACTAGAGGAAAAAATCTTCACTTATACTTTACAGTCCTTTTCTATTTATATGGCTTTTATACCATGGTAAATGGTACAGCTGTTCTGTAAGATACTCCTGTATTGTTATATAGAAGAACTTCAGATTTAAACTGACCTGCTCAGAATGGATATCTACACTACAGTATGTTGTGAGACCTTTGTGATACTTCTTTGATAATTTTTTGCAGACCTCCATTAGAAACTCAGAAAAGCTACTTCAACAGTGCACACTTACAGCTTACTGTTTACCTATACACTCATAAGATCAAAACCCCTGGTCTTACTGTTTTTGTTAACAAGGAGCACTAAAAGTCTTCCCACATACTGAGTTTTGGTTTCCATTTTACAATCTGAGATGACAGACGGCACAAAAATGATGAGAAAACTGTGGGGAGGCTTCCAGAAGATTGATTCTCTCATCAGCTGATTCTTTTCTAGTTAGTCTTTTATTGACTACAAAGGTATAGCCAATGCAGAAAAGGAAAACTGGACTGCCCTGTTTAATCCCGAGGGCATTGGCAAAAGGTGATCACTTTTTGAGAAAACAGAGGCCTACAAGGAAATCAGCACACTGTATGAGCCGTTAAGCTGATTTAAACACACAGGGGATGCCTGGGGTTGAGCTCAAGATCTCTGAGGTGTGAGATGAGAATGAAACCATTGCACAGACTAATATTACTGAGCTTTAGTAGCAGGCGGTGCAGTTGATCAGTCAGGAACCTGCCATTTGGAGAACAGGCCAAGAGATCTAAGACACATGAAAAATCCTTCATTTTTTTCCCCCTCTTCCTCACCAAGAATAAAAATATTTCAATTGTGAACTTTAGCAATTACCAGCTAAATCTTTTCATAATCTATGCAGTTGTAAGTAATAGCCCAGAACCAAAATATTGTTACAGAGCACACACCAGCAGAACATACTAAAAAAATTAAAATTATGTTAAAAGCTTTTGTATCCATGATTGCAATAACAGTGTCTGCAATTCTAACACATCAGATTCCAACTGAAACCATGATCAGATGACAGAAAAATTAATTCCCATAGGAATATATGGGATATTTATATTCCCAAGCACAGTGATATTTACTTTGTATTAAAATCTGTACTTTATCATTTGGGACATATACCACAGCACCTATATTGTGTGCATGCTAGGAAGCTCTTCACAGCAATTTTAGGGAACTTGCAATAGTTTCTGGTATGTGCATCGTCCAGCAAAGAGCCACCACTGAATGGATGAAAGTTAACGCCTGCGTGTTTCTGGGATTAACAGACTTTGCCTATAATGCGAAACTTTCACCACATTTTCCACATATTGCAGTATTCAGAACTCAATTTTCCTGCCCTTTTCCCCATTTTATCTTAACTCTTTTACAAATTTTCAGACAAAAACTTACTACTGCTAACTGTTAAGCAATACAAAAGTTTCAAACCTAAGCAAAGCAGACAAAAAAAATCTTTCACAATCCATAGGCCAAAATTTCAGGCATCTGTAGATGTACTTCTGATAAATGAACAACTCATTCATTAATTAGTTTGTTTTAGAATTTCAGCATACAAGTGTACGTCATTGGTGTATCTTGACAACTGGCTGCTGTTAACAACCAAAATGATCGCAAGTTTTTTGAAGCTCTTATCTCAAAGTCTAGCATCCCTAGATGTCAGAAGTTATATAATTTGTGACTAATTAATCTTGATATTCACAAGTATGCTACCACAAATCAAATGGGTAATAAGCGCATAAAAACCAAGGTTAAATATTTCAAACACTTTTTTTTTTTTTTCCTGGGGACACATAATTCAAACTCTCTCAAATAAAACAAACGCGGACACTATAAAGGCACCTGGTATACCAGGTACCAACGCACCGAAATTTCAGACTCATTTTTAACTCAGTGAGCTAGTCTGGCTGAGACAAATTGCATGCAAGGCAGATAATCCTGTGAAAGAAAGCTGCCCTCTAGACTGTATTTAAAAGACTACATTGATGACTCTTCCAAAACTATCAAAAATTTTGAAGAATGTGGCAACTCCTTCCTGGATGATATTGGGGAATATTGCAATTCTACATGATAAAGGTCACCATACAGCAGCTACCAACAGTCCTAGTTTAATTTTTGGTTACTACCACTAACCAGCTGAATTGGTCTCATGACAGAACTTCTCAGATAAATTTCCCCACCAGAAAATTTCATATATAGTCAGATTTTTGTCACTGCTATTGGATGTCATGTTGCCTGATTTCACAATCAAACACAAAAGCACAGTCACATACCATAACTTTGGTTAGCTTATTAAATTTCTTACTGCTTTTTCAACTTAAAATACACGCCTTTTATTCTGAACTGAATTTTGACTGCACGCATAGCAGTTATTAGCTTAAGCCCTTCATACAGAGAGAACCATGTCTTCAATCCTTCTCATCAGTAAAGTGCCAAGCACACTGCCAGGTTAAGAGAAATATGTTTATTTTGAATTACTATTGTCATGAAAATAAAAAGCACTAACTATAACTCTACATAATCTTTGAGATTATAGGAAATACCCCCACTCTTATGAAAATACAATAAAACTCACAAACTGTGGTAGTTAAGACCTATCAGAGAGAACATCCATGCTCTGAGTCTATCTCAAAAGCTGCTGCTTTTTGGGTCTTAGAATCAGCAGTAAAGCACTTTTTAGATTATGCTTATGGAATCACTGATCTTGGGAAGATGTTAGGGTGGAGCCCTAATTAGATCAAATTTTTCACGTATTATAACACTGCATCATACTACTAAGTGCTTCAAATAAACCAAAAAACAGAACACATGACACTATGTAATTACCAAGTTGCTATAAGAAGGATGCATATGAAACTACATGTCATCAATATGTTGTTTCCCAATAATAATAATTTGTGGGTACATTTTTCAGGGAATGACTGAAGATTTCCCTTTTCATACATTTAAATCTGAATCAAGCAAACTGCAGAAATTTACACTGACAAAGGGATAGAATTAGCCGACTCTCGTATTTTTTCTTCATCCCTGCTTCAAAAATCGCTCAAATGTCCACATATTTGGACTCTACAAAATGCAGTAACTAGCTTGGTGCCAATATAGCTTTTTAGACATGGATGGGGAACATTTTCTGAGAACAATACTAGAAACACAGACTCTTCAAAAGATATGGCATATAAAACTTAATTGTTTTCTAGCTATTATCTTCCTTAGAAGATGCAATTGTTTTTTACACCATCCAGGCAAAACCATACCTGAAACCTTCCAAAAAAACCAAAGGTCTTACAAAATACACAAAGATGACAGATAAATTGCACAAGTGTACAAGAGAGGTATAACCAAGTACCTGTACCCAAACTGCATTGGTAAATCCCTGTGATATCTTCATACCAACACAAAATAACTTGGTTTTGAGAGTGGAAAACTGTGACAAGACAACCAGTGCAACATGTATGACTCTTATCCTTAACTTTGCCCCAGCTGGAAGTTGTCTTTCAATTGATTACTTTTTTTTTTTTTTAATGTAGTTGTTACTATGCTAGTATGTTTACAATGAGCCTTGTATTGTGATCAACCACCTAAGTAAACTTGTAAAGGAAAAGGACGCTATAATTCCTAAGACTGTAGTTACCTTACTGAAGAACAGGTTACTGATCCATTCTGGTACACTAGGTGCTATGCCAACTTCTTTGTGTTGCATGTCGTTTACATTTGTTACAGTCAGTAACTGCAGAACTTGAGGTTTTTATCTCATATCTTCACCACTAGAGATTCCTGTTTGGTCACTGACATGCAGTTCAGGATAGCACCCCGAGTGTCATTATAGAGTGCACTACACATAAAGCGGGTACATGACTAACACATCTAGAAAGCAGATAGTCCTTCAGTATTAGACCAGGAGAAACCTACCCTCTTCAAGGTTTTTCTTAACCACCAACCATTTTCTTCTAACTCTCTCCCCACAAGGTTAATTCACAGCAATTCTGTGTTTGCACATTCTGCCATTAGAGATAATGTACACCTTGTGCATATATATCTGATGGCAAACCTATATTTGCACAAACTCAGTTTATTAACGTTAAGTTGTAGGGGTGCTTCCGTTTCCACTGCTGCATTTGGGGCTTCCCACACACCCATCCCCAGGCGCATAATGCCCTTTTTTGAAAGATTAAGAAAAATGCTTCCTGATCATTGCTCTGTCCTCAGAACAGTGGTGTCAGAAGAAAATTCTCCACCACCTAACCTTGATCTTAGTGTATGTTTTATCCTACCCCTTTATGACAATGACACCAACATTAAAAGAGAACAAAAAAGGAGCAGCAGCAGCAAGAATGTTGAAGAACTTAATGATACAAAGATTGTTAAAAGAGACAAAACAGACCACTTTTTTTTTTTTTCCAGGAAATATGACAATTATTTCAGCAGGCTCAAGGTGTGAACTTCATTTTATAACATTAAAGGTTATGACAAAATACAAATCTTCAACAATGATAACAATACACACACTTATATTTTTGGAAAGCAAGATTTACTCCTAAAAGGCTAAACTCCGTGTTAACTTTGCTCCTCCTCCCAGCACAAACTTGTGAGAACAGGTGAATGCCACATCCTTTTCTTGGCTTTGTACAAGAACAATACATCAATTTTGAGGCCTAGAATAATCCTTTTTTTTTTTTTTCCCCTCCCTTAAGATATTCCCTGTTTTGGCTGGTCACTGATGACCCCTCCTTGCCACAGTGCAAGTTGCTGAGGCTGTGAAAGTGTGCAGGAGTAACCAGCCAATAACATTATAGAACAATGAGAAGGTCAACATTGCATTGCATATTGCTGTCCTTCCTCAAGCACTGCGCACAGCATCCAAAGGGGAAAAATTAACCCTTTACTCATGGTCCCTAATCATATTTCTTATTACTCAAGTAAAATAGAGCAGGATGTCCCGCTAAGCCAGAGCAAGCAAAGTAGGATAAAATTCTCTGGAAAAGGAGGTTATAATTAAGGGTATTGCTTGCCCCCTCATTCTGTCTTTTGTGTCAAAAAAAAAAAAAAAAAAAGTTGCTAGTGAGGAGGACATGGAAGTGCCTTTTGTTATCCAAAGAAACGAACTACAGTTTTCATCCCACTAGGGGTTTCCACAGTAAATGGAGCTTTTCTTTCTTTCAGCCTTATTTTAACAGTTCTCAGACTGACAAGCTGCTATAAGCATCAAGTTATCTTCTACTGGAACCGTACCAAGGAAAAAACTCCTATCTTTATCACTCAAGACAAAAAGAATTAATTTTACTGTAAAAACAAAACCAGATGCAAGTAGTGAAAACATCAAATACTGATTTTCAATACAGGCATAGCAAGAGCTTATAAAAATGCAGTGCTTAACATAGTTTCATATTCACACGTGCATATAGATATATACAAATTGCATATCATATAGGCATATGTCTGTGTATACTTCATAGGTTCAAATAGTATGATTGCTGTGTTTTTCTGCTTAAATTTCAGGCAACTAATATTAGTTTCTTAAGTTAATGAGCCTGCACCTTATCTTACTGTCCATATTGCAAGCTGCGAGCTGTGCAGCTCATGATGTTCATGTTTGCTTGTAGGCAAAAAAAATGAACAAGTATTTTTTAAGACCCCTGAAATTTACAAAGTAATTAAAGAAATGCCCCTTATTTTGTGGTATCTTTGCTACTTATTTATTTTCTTTTATTAAAAAAAATGTGAAATTAAAAATGACCACAATTATCTATGCTTTCATTGGAGGAAAAAAAAATTTAGACTCACAGATTCACAAGCCTGATGCAAAGATTCCTTCCCCCATGATATAAGCAAAACTGATTCAGGCTGGGCAGCTGCTGGCTGGTAGGGCACTACAGCCGAGGAGGTAATTCCATCTGAGAGCTCCCCAGCTGAACGGAGAAGCCAACCAAGGACAGTGGGAGTCAGAAAAGGAGGAATGAAGAGACATAAAACACCCCTCAAAGAAGTCTCTTTTGTCAATTCTCCTTAAGCTTAGCTCTTTCATATTTTCCCCACCGCCAAAATCAGCACAATTATTTTTTTTTTCCAGTTACAATAGTATCAGGAAGAAAGCACAAAAATAGCTATTTGCATAGATTTAAAGTAACACCACTCTTGTTACTAACAGGATTTACACATTCAGAGGCTTTCCCACCCAGCTAAATGGAACCTTTTTGGTTAATTTCATCTTTGAGTCACCATAAGTTCTCCATTTCCATCCAGATTTCTATTTGAGAGAGAGAATTCAATAATCACTTCCACTTCTCAGAATTTGACTTGCCTTGGGAATAACATATTTCATTTTTGATAGAAAAATAAAATATCACAAGTGTTCCATTATTATAAATTGTTATGGCACAGATGAGAAAGTGGGTTCTACATACGGTCTATACCTTTAGTAATAGATTTATATTTGAATTGTTTATTCAAATTTGGATAGGTTAAACAGAGAATTGAAAAAAATCATGAAGCACTTGTAGAGGATATTAGTATTATGGTCAAATGCTCTGAGATAGAAAGAGCAATAAATTTGTGAGTCATCTTTCAAAAAAACCAGAGCTAGTTAGTATTTATCATAAATAAAATCACTCCTGTATGCCAGTTACTTCTCTGAAAGAATGCTATCACTGCTCCAACTGTAGAACAGGCTATGTGTTAGGTGTTTTGCTTTAGTTGTACTGGGGGAAAAAAGATTAATTAAAAAATAAAAGCAAGAGGTAAAAAAGTAGGTAAAGAAAAAATTCACTTGCCCTTTGTACCCTAACTTTGTTTCCTACTCATATATCCACCATTGATTTCCAGTAAGGAGAAAATTGAGAACTCTGGTCTTTTTCCAGTTTTCATTGCTCTGAACATACTAAGGATCAGAAGACCCACCACTAACTTCAGTGTTTGGATTAGGCCATAAGTGCAGCATTTAGATTCTCATAGCTTTAGCTATGATATGCAGAATGAGAAAGAGATAATGGGATACACTTACTTTTGCATTAAGTCCCCCTTGGTGCCTGCAATTTCGTGAGCCGATTGTCCTTTATATATTACAATTCTCAGAGAAAAGCAGAAAACATATATTAATTATGCTGGCGCCTATTGGATAAGCTTTTCTGAATGAGCATCCGCACTCCCTACTGAGAGATGCAATCTAGACAGATTAGAAAGAGGCAGTAATCAGCGTAGGTTGGCTCAGTTCCAGAGTTAGGTGACATGGCCAAAACACAATAAAACAAAACTACCAAGTTAACCTCACAGTAATTTTAGCAACATTAGAGAGTCTTCAGCAAAGGTGCACTGACACTAAGTGGAGGTGATTTAATTTTAATTTCTTTCTTTAATCAAATGTATCTAATTCATCATCCCTGAACAGCAAAATATATCAATAGCCCACTAGAAGATCATGCACAAAAGACAAAAGATCACAGTCCTCAAACTCTGAGAGGCTTTATGCATACTTGTGCCACATTCTTCAATCTTCAAAGGAGGTCATTCATATAAATTCAGTAAAGACAGTAATGTGTGAATCTGATGCTACCCTGACCCCTCTTCCACCTTCGAAAGCAATTCTAAAAGCTTAAACAGTAAAATTCAAGCAAAAAGGCACCTCCACTGCTGCCAAACAGATAGATAGCCTATGCCTGAACTCAATTTACAAAACAGAGACATCACTGTATGTTAGCTACTTTAATAGATTCAAGTTTATTTTCAGAATATACATCTACCTTCAGCAAACTGCAAAGCACAAATAGAATAAAAATGCTGAGAAAGCAACTTGCAATTAAAACAGACAACTGAAAGAACAAATTTAACAAATCATAATTATTTTATTTTCATAACAAACAAGGGGGTTTTCCCCCAGAATTTGGAACATGGCAGGCACAACAATAATGCTTGTAAATCTACTAATCCAGAAGTCAAAAAATATATTGGACCTGTCCACACACAATATATTGCAGAAAACTGTCAGGAGCTCTGATACAGTCACCCTTGGGTCTAATCCCATTATATTGGATGAAACACTACAAGCACTCATACAAGACTAACCCACCCAAGGAACATCAAGAAAAACCCATAGTACCATAGGTGTCTGGCCTTCAGCGTTGCTAGAACAGTAACAAGCTGCAAGCAATCTATGAATCTAGAAATGGCAGTAAATAGGATTGCTTTCAGTTTATGAGCTGGTAAGCGTGTTTCATAGAGCAGTTTGCAGTGACTGACAGTTAAGACATTGTGTCATTCAGTGATGCTTGTGCTACATGCCAAGAGGCATGGGGCTGTGAAGACTGATGAAACTAAAACACCAAGAAAAAATAATTATGACAAATGTTCAGCTGGTGTAGCCACTTTTAGAGAAGATGAGCAAGAATTGGAGAAATAGTTTTAAGCCATGAGCATTGCTAGAAGGGAGTATAAAACAAAAGAAAAATGCTTCTGACATTACTAAAACTGTGGAAACAGGAGCTACAATCAGTTGTTGGTACTAGACACCCCACTCTCCCCCTCAAAACATTTTACAAGTCTCAGGCTGCTCTTATGCTGCTTTCTTGGAATTTATTTTTCTTCTTTTTCCCTGGAATTAATTGCAAATTAAATTCAGAGTAGAGAATCTTTTCAGAGAAAATCTTTTTGGTGCTTCTTTGCACCATAGAAAAAAAAGTTCCATATACTCTAATGCACTTAAATTTTGAAGGTAGTCACTTAATACCCTTTGCAATCATTTAATGAGTAGAAGAACGCAATGACCTCTTTAAGAATAGAGTGGAATTTAGAAACATCATTCCTACTCTCCCTGCTGACTGAAACAAGTGAGGTGCAAAAGGATAGAATGATGAGTCACATTTCCTTCCATTCACTCAATAAATCAAAAGCAGAGATGAAAACACACAAAAGATAGTAAGACTACACTTGAAAGAGTTATTGATTAAAATATCTCCAGAAAATGGAAAGGAAGCAAGCATTTACATTATTGTAAATGGATGCTACCAGCAAAATTGGCTAGGAATATTTTTATCAGTGCTTTGTATAAACTGTACTGGAACAAGGCAGAATAAAAAATGGAATATTAAAAAGAACAAAAGCTCTATATAAGATTCAATTATTTTAATTCCTGTTATTTTTCAAAGAAACTCAAGAATTACGCTGAACTGATTCTATATTCTCTTACGTAAAGCTGATTACAGTTTGGTATTGGTGCATCATGATTTTAAGATTACTTAATACACATAAATTTTAAAGAACAACATCCCTCATTGGCCTGCATATTCTTTAAGGAGGATATTAACCCCTACATAAAGGTCTGCTGAAAGCTTCCTCTCCCGCTTTCGTCCATCAAGTCAGGCACAAATACAGAGCAAATTTCATGCAGACTTGCTGCACAGATATAAATTTCCCCTACAGAATCTATGTCTATTTAGCTGAACATTATCTCTTTTTCATTTCTCTTACTTCCACAAATTAGAAGAAATTGCTTTAGAAAAAGCTAGGAAAAAAAAAAAAATCGCTAAGAGAAAATTCCAGCCTGAATGTGCTGAAATCTTAGAAATCAAGTTCAACTAAATTAGAATGAGCTCTAAGGCATGAGAGGTGAAACAGTTTATTCCACTAAATCCAGGATGACAGGAAAAGAATCATGAGGATAGACAAGATGAGTAGAATCATTTTTTCTGTTGGAGCACAGCACAGATGAAATGATTTCTTTAAAGGACTTTTTTTAACATTGTAAGTTTCTTCTTAAAAGTGCTGGTTTTGCTTGGAAATGTATCCTTTCCTCTAGATTAATCAAGCTTCTCTAAATTAAGCCTTCAATGCACTAATATATTGGGAAAAAATGTCTTTTGATGTTCCCAATGAACAACACCACAAGATAAGCCACAAGGTCTGTCTGTACTAAATCCTCTCCTGTTTATTTGAATTGCCAAGCTGTTTTCCTTACTTACAAGATGAGCATTTAGATCCTTGGAGCACAATAGCTCAAGAATATGGAATATATAAATTTTGGCATTCGATTGGGAATGCACCTTCAGGAAAGAAGAATAAAGCTGTCCCCATTACATAAGGTTCACTCACATTCTCACAGGCAGAAAGCAACAGAAGACAACAGATTTAGAACAAGTCCTTTGTTCCTATGCAGTATCAGGGTAAGTTTGAAGGCAGAGAAAAACAGTCTCTTTTGTTCCCAAACTCTGCCTAAATCTGGAATTTTTAGAAAAAACTGAAGAAGCTCCTTCCCAAAATTAAATTTCACTATTTCTCTAAGAATGTATACTCTGCAATTTAGCTGGCTCAAATAAAGCAGTTAGGGGTATTTATTAACTAAATAACTGCAAATTATTTACATTTTAACGCTGATGTAGTTATGTGCAAAGGGAATAACACTGCAATGAATTCAAGATACTAAAGAGCTGGAGCGAAAAAAGTGGACCAGTAATAGAAAGCTTTCTTGTAATGTAAACAAACAGGAAAATGAGCTACATGCAGGTCAGAAGCATGACTTACACTGGACTTCTGCAAATGTGGAAAAATTGTTCATCTCTCAAAAAAAGGAAAAGTTCATCCCCATCTCTGCTCCTCATAATGCAGGTAACATAGCACACTGTAAAGGATTAGCAATAGATATGGACACCAAATCCAGATTTTTACAGAAACTCTAATTTTTTTTAAATAGAGCTTTATCAGACATTAAAAAAAAATAAATAATAATTAAAAAAAAGCTAACATCTTCTGAAAGTCAACAATTCAAAATTTTCACTCGGTCTGACTGGATTGCATCCAAATACCTGTAAGAAAGGCATATGCACATCCAGATATTCTATATGCAGCAATTATTAAGGCCTAGGACTACATCTTTCAAAATGTAGACTACTATTTTTGTGTGATTTGTCACACATTACTGAAATCCAAGAGAAACAGAGAAATATCATTTTAAGTAACACTTCAAATACTCTTTCACTGATTATCTGGAGATGAAATTACTGCTTACAGGAGGAGTTGCTCAATTCTTCCTAAAACCCTTTTCTGAGAGGAAGAAGAAGGAAGACAAAAAAG
Organism: Pterocles gutturalis; assembly: GCF_000699245.1. Taxonomy (NCBI): domain Eukaryota; kingdom Metazoa; phylum Chordata; class Aves; order Pterocliformes; family Pteroclidae; genus Pterocles; species Pterocles gutturalis. The sequence goes on along the minus strand of NW_010108652.1, from coordinate 128,833 downwards.
GTAGATTTTTTCTTTTTTTCATGAAAATTCTTCATTTTTCTTGTATCCTAATATTTCTAGTAATGGATCACATCAGCAGTCCAGTACTATTTCTACAGTGAAAGAGAGCTAGCATCATTTTCTGCTCTTGACAAGCTCCCCCTTAAATGTGCCTCTTAGATGTGATGCCCTATGTCACCGCCTAGCTCTGTGCAGCCTCTGTTTCCATGGCTGCTTTTAAAGGTTTTAAAGCCTCTTTTCCCCTGGAAATGTAAATTGGGAAACTCTATTAGGAAGATTGCCTAGTAAGTATTTTTAATCAAAAACTAAATTTTAGGGGATACATTTATAGCAAGCTTCCCTTAATACAACCCATGGAAGTTGCAAGCACATCAGTTTTGCACACATAAATACTGCATCTGAGTGAATAAACAGGGCAATTTGCAAACGTTAGTTTGACCAGTCATCTGGTTTGTGTGTACAAATGCAGATTTGCTGTGTGTGTAATGCCTCAGCTAAAAAAAATCCACCCAGAAATATAGAAACATAAGTAGTTCTGCAGTCAAATTGTCAAGTAAGAGCAAAAACATTTCAAAACTGCTCTTTAACATTAAAAAACAAAAAATTCCCACCAAAAAAATGACAAAGTTCAATAGGATTTATCAGTTCAACAACCCCTTATTAGGAACCCATATCTTCCAGAACTGTCAGAAATTAGGATCTTGAGCAAGACTTGAAACTAACATGTTCAAGAGTAGAAAAAAAAGGTGAAAATAAATAATACTGCACAAGATTGTCTATCCCTGTTGGCTGAAAAACGTCGTTGAACTCTGACGTGTTCAGTGGATAACTGGTTTGTAGAGCAGAGTGTAGCATAAATTTACAGACTATGGCATGAAACCAGGCCTGAAATTGTTATACCTGTGGAATACTGAGGTAGAAAAAAACCTGAATTTGTTCCCAGCCCTAAGCTAAAACAAAGAGGACTTATGATCCAGAAGTAGTATTCTGTGAGTGGCTTTCTCGGTAGCTTTGAGAGAGCTGGTATAGACCTTCAAGGCCCTGTATGGCTTGTGAAACAATTATATCCTGAGAGTTCCAGCCTTAAATGGCCGCACTAATTACACCTGTGAAAACACAGTACTGAGAGGCAGCTTATCAGACACTGGCTTCCACAGTGCCTTCAAGCACCTGCTCTCCAGCCTGAGCTCCTTCCAACACCTAAACCAAACCAACAGGGCTAGATCACTACCTCAGAGCTCATCCTTTGCCAGCAATACGCACCTCACACACACATCCAGTGTCCCTGCACTGACTCACAAACAGGTACCCAGACAAGCAAGCAAACCAACCAACCACAAAAACCACCACGCCTAAGAGCGAGGTACAATCATGTAAGATTTCTTTAAGTTTCCAAAGAGGCTCTGAACTCCTCTGGACCTACACCAAAATGTATCATCTTCTGACCTTAATTGTCACAGTGATAAGCTGCTTGGGCAATAGCAGCAATTTGAGTTTTTCCCAATTCATACAGCATCACTTGGAGGGATCGGTTCTTGAGGAGAGCTGTGGCTTAAAAAGCTGATGGAAGTTTTCATGCACTCGCTGAGCATCAATTGTTCAAATGCCCTCAAAGGATGCGCTCCTGAGCTTCGTGGCACTTGGCCAAAACCAGCAGGGTTCTCAATCAGCAGCAATGAGAGAGAGTAAACTTTTCTCCAACATGGGCACTGATGTCAAAAAACTGCCAGTCCTCTAGGATAAGACAGATAATTTCAGTGGCATATGTCTCAGCTAATTCTGGTCTTTCAAACACTGGCTAAAGTTATGGGGCAATATATGTGGAAATCTAACCTCTCAAGGACACATGCATAGGGAAACAGATGGCTTGCAACAGACTGTTTAATCCCAAATCAAATAACAGAATCAGCACTTCAGAATGACTGCTTATATAGACACTTCTGTTAGAGAGTGTGGCCTACAGACAGGCAGCTTATGCAACAAGACCCCCAGAAAAGCTTATACAATATGTTAACAAAATCTAGAAGTTCCATATTTAAAAAAAAAAATCCATAATTATGCTCCAGCTATAAACAAATCATCTGGTCTTTTCCAGGAAAAATTAATTCATTTTATATATTAACTTATACTAGCATAATATTTTTAAATATGTAAGATATAGTATTTTATGTATTCCTACCTCCTCCATAACGAGCCATTAAGCCTCAAAACTTGTCATTTTTATCATCTTCTGAAACCACTAAAAATCAGCTGATGGAAAGTGATCAAAGAACAAACCAAAACAAAAAAAGGAGTTATCTTAACATTCAAAAGAATTTCATGTCACATCATGGCATACTAGGAAACCCAGAAAGCACAGAGCATAAGAATAGCTCAAGAAGTGATTCTTGAGAAGCTATTCTTGAGAACGTACTCTTGAGAAAAACAAGAGCTTCACCACCGCATGAAACTCAGCATCTCTGACATTACTGATTGCAATCTTATAAACACAGCAAGAGAATTAGCTGCTCACATGAATATCGAAGGGGAAAAAAAAACATTCATTTTACATCCTAGTATTTGATATCCACATTGAAGTGTTTAAAAATATTTTAGTTATTTGACTATTGAAACAATCCTTAAAGACCCCAGGTCACCTGCCTACTACATAACTGCTCACCAGCAAAGCCAGCTTGCCCCAGGAGGTGCAAGTACCTCTCCAGCAGCACGCGATTGCACCAGGCTCTGTACTTGCTTTTATCAAACACACCTTCCATTCTAAATCCTTACAATTATGAGGAACACCTCTTAATTTAAATATTACCTCTCCTACCACAACTCATATCTTCTGAAAAAATGAAGCCAGTCTGTTGCCCATTAGAAATCCTGAGAAACTAAGGAATATTTTAAAAGCTGGCATTACAAAGTTATTGAATCTCAGCTTGTTTGGCATCAAGCACAACGCAGGAATATATCTTATCCCCAGAACCCTATGCCTTTGATTTAAGGGGCAGGGAGCTGCTTTGTTATCTCAAGATCAGGCCCATAACTTATTGTGTTAGAATCCAGTGAAGGCCCAAGGTAGAAGTGGGTGTGATGCATGTCTGCGATGACCTTTTTATAGCCAACAAGAACTTGTAATCTAAGTATCTTTAAAACAGCTTAGTGCACATGGAATCCTCTGATTGACAGTCACCAAGCCAACCAAATCCCACATCCTAGACAAGCACTGAACTGATTTGTCTAACTGCAGTGATTCCATTATGGCAACTAATGTAGCATACCACATATGAAACAGACATCCATTCGTAATTTTTTGAGATTGTACCACTACTGGCAAGAAGGTCTAATTCCTGAATTGTAGAAACATTTTATTGATCTAAAACTTCCCTTTTAAGGGTTATATTTTCTTTTTCCAGTTCCTTCCTGAAAACTATTGCATGGTGTTAACAGAGTCATCTCAAAAGCAGGAACACTTCAGCAGTGAATAAGTCATATATAAATAACGCAGATCAATAATTTTCAACACGTGGTCTGCAGCCTCTTTGGATTCATACAACCTCGCTAAGAAAAGGAAGCCTACTGCAGGAAGTTAACCTTTGTTGCACAGAGATACATGCCTCCACTAAAAAGTACTTAGGGATCCACAAATCAAAAAGGTTACAAGCCACCGATGTAGGTGACCTGTAAGCAATTTTAATGTTGTGTAGATTATAAATGCCATTTCCATTTACTATTTAAACAAAATGCAGAGATTTAGGCCCTTGCTAATTTATACAATGGAAAAATTGAAAATTCAGAGTATGACTGTACCAAACTGTCAACTGATGAAACACCATGTGTTTTAAACAGATAACATTTTGATAAAGTAAAAACCTAAAATTTTACACCTGTTCTAGTTTTGCACAGCATGGGTCTTCATAGCTTAACTCCCTTGATGTATTAGTTTTTCATTCTTGAAAATGAAAAAACAAAAGCAGCAGAGCAACAAAAAATATTTTATTACAGCTAGGAAAATATATTATCTTTAAAGAACCCAGTAGAATAAACTCTGACGAAAAGCATAGAGAATCAGTGAGTCTGATAGACATAGACAACACTGACAAATAAACAGCCTATATTTGTTTGAAGAGCTATGGATTCCCACCCCCTGCCCCCTATACTATTGAAGCAACGTCCTTATCTCAAGTACTTTTCACATATCAGAGAAGTGGTAAATTTCACAAAGCCTGCACTAATGTTTTGCATTTCCATTCCAAGTGAAATGCACTTCAGTGGGTAAACATGAGTATTCAACAAAACTGTTGCTAGAGACAATGGGAAAAAAAAAAAAAAACCTGTTTCAAAATACATTAGTAAGTAAATCATTCTAAAAGCACTGGATAATACGTGAAACAGTGAAGAGCCAAGTCACTCAAAGCTGAGAATAGGATTAGCACAATTTTTAGTATTCAGGTTTGAGTTTTGTTTTGTTTTCCAAATCCTCATTGTGCTTAATACAAACATCTTGGTTTATGTTTGTCATATTATTTTATAATTCTATAGATACTGAAGTGCCTCAATTGAGAATAATCACAGCCCTCTAAAGGACTGAGATCATACTAAACAGCATGCATGTATCCTTTTTGAAATGTTTCACACAGTTGGGGTGTGTGGGGTGGGGGCTGACTTGCTTAAGAACTGTTTTGCATGATTTTGCGAGCCCTGAAATTCATAGTGTGTTGGTTTAGAGAATCTCAGGATTTCTATTCTTGGAACTTATTAGAAATTCATAGACAAAGTAACTTCTTCTCTTACTGGAGTACAGCACAGGGGGTCACCATCACAAACCACGGCCTCTGTATTCTAGTCACTAATTTAAAAATATGTCATGACTTCACAAATGGTTTGTACACATGCCTAGTTTCACATGCTACCAGATAGTCTCACTGGATTCAGCAAGGCCGTCTCCAGTAAATGAAAAGCAAGCAAGTTTTTAAAGCTTGGTTGTGTAAAGACCTACATATTCTCTAAGATGATGCAAATGAAGAAATAAACAAGGTGAAGTGTTAATTCATTCATTAGAATCCCAATTTATCCCCTAACCTATTTCTAACCTTTCCTCATCAAGATTTATCTGCCAAATCTGCCAAAAATCTTACACAATGAATATTTTTAAATGAAATTAGTTGAAAAGCTCTGCATGATCTTTCCATACCAAGGTACTTCACATGAATCTTCTGAGACAAAAATTGGAAGGGGATTTGTGACAGCAGAGAAAGAGTTTCTGATGGCAGTGTGTCTCAGCAGACACAAAGAACAACATGGGCTGGATCTGTGTTGATGTGCTTTCTGGAACAAGCATTTAGACCCTGGGTCTTATTTCTAGTCCATCCCTCTGAATGGGAGTGTTATTCTTGACCTTTTCACTGTAGAATTCCTGATAAATTATATCTCGTGGGTAGGCAGGATAGAAGAACCCTTAGAGTAAGATTAATTTTAAACATTAAAAAGAAAAAAAAAACAACCAAGGAGATGACATGCAGTTCACTGAGCACCAACCCATGTTGTGCCTTCAAATAATCATGTTCCACATCACACTTCTGCCCACGTGCTGCCCCAGCTACTGCTTCTGAGATGCCCCCACATGCAGCACTCAACCAAATGAGATATTGTAATAGTCTGTATTTGTATCTCAGTAGCAGCAAGGTCCCCAACTATAAAAATCCAGGTTAATAAAATATAATAAAACCAAGATGTAATGTTTGTCCTGGGGTACAGAGAAGTCAAACGGGACACCATTGTTTCACACTATCTTAAATACCAGTGGTCAGATGCCCTCAATCAAGGCAGAGATCAATCTATCAGCAAGTTTGATTTTTTTTCATCTTATCTCTCAAATTTTTCTTTTCTTCTGTTGCCCTTATTTAACGTTCGAACCAGTTGTTTTTCATCCTTTTACCTACTTCTTCCAGACAACCCACATTTTGGCAGACTAATTTATTGAGTGCAATCAGTTATATGTTTATCAGACAAAACCTTCTAAATACACCAGCCAGTAATCTACACTGTGGTCTGCCAGTCAGATTCAGTCTCAAAAAATCACTTTAATCAGATTTTCCCATTTCTCTTCAGCATTCCCATCAAGTTATATTTGAATAGACTCTGCATGTCATATGGACTAAGTTGAGCCATATGTGAGAAGCAAGAAAAAGACAACTAATTTGTCTAATGTCACTCTTCCACCTAAAGAAGGGGTAAGGTTTGAAAATGGTCTAGCAATCTGCTGACAAAGCTTTAAAAGTTTGCAAATAACAACAAAATATTAATAGTTACTCTTATTCTATCAAATCAATGAGACTCTCCCCAACCTAGGCTGATTATAAATGCATCCAAATTATAGCTTGTCCCCTTGTTTCTTAGGACTGAGTAACCACGGGAGAAGACTTGAGGAACACTTAACATATAATATACTTTATCCAAGATTTCTCGTCCTACAAGTACTTCTGTAACGTTCAATAAAAATATGCTTTCTACAAACATTCCTTTCAAATCTTTTCTTACATATAACTGAACTTAGGTTCTACTAAAGGGTGGTTGGCAAAATTCTCTATGACCATACCATCTATGCCTCTAGCATAATTTCTATGATCCAGGCTATTCTAGATTGTTTCAATAAATTTACTTTCTGCATTGACAAAACTGAGTGCTGTGTACTCTTCCCAGGTACCTAGAACTATGGGTGCTGTAGACTTCCAGCTTCCTCAGAAATTATATTCTCATTCCTCAGCCCCTGCTATAGTAACCTTTTTTTGTTTGCTTTTTGCTGTAAACATGTGTCTTTCATTACTTTTTAAACTGCCAAAAATAATCATGAAAATTTTATCATAAAGCTCTCGTTATTGGCATATCTTAAACTAGTAGGAAAAAAAATGTTTTGGCTCTCTTTATCCCTTTAAATAGCAATATATTTTGGGGGCAGAAAGGTAATAGGAATAACACAGGAATGCTTGGCATTCAGGTTGCTTGTTTTTCTAAAATTGTTTACTTAATGCTTCTCCCCCACCCCTTGGGTATAGTTCTTGCCAAGACATATAGATTTATATTCACTCTATTTTCCAGTGGAACTTTTGGAAAGCTAACACGTACAGAATTCACTAAGAGCAACTTCTAAGCTGCAGGCAGAATAAAACAAATCCAAAAAGTAGATGTACCTTTGTGGAAAATTGTTGAGTGGATTTAAGTTACAACAATAAACAATAAATAATAAAGTATTTCTGAAAGCTAAAGAAGCACATGTGTCCTCTTCATTGATTTTATCACTTCATCACACACAACAAATCTGTGTCAACATGAGTGGCAAGTCTCCGA
>NW_010108652.1:96403-121473 GCF_000699245.1 Pterocles gutturalis | reverse complement strand
AAGGGGAAAAAACCCAAAAAAAAAAAAAAAAAAAAAAAAAAAAAAAAAAGTACAAGTCAAGGCCATAAAAGCAGACCACATGCTTCGGAATTTGTCTATTGTAACCATAATGAGGTGGCCTGCTGTCTCTAAGGAGACAACTCATGAAACAGCATACGCCCAGAGAGAAGTAAAAGACTATTTTATTAATCTGATACAGTGATCTGTAAGTCAATGAAGATTCAATTTCTTAAAGAGACAGAGAGGAAGAAAGCATTCATGTGAAAAGCAGAGTTGTGAATAACCTGTTTATACGTAACCAGATATTGCCATGCAACAATACTATAACCTACTGGAATCAGCACAGCTACTCATGTAAGTAAAGATTAATCATGTAGTCCTTCAAGACGAGGCCTTTGATGCATAACATGATCTATCCTATTTACATAAATAGTATTTTTCAGCACTCTATTAATCTTGACAGTACTTCAGAGGGGTTGCCCGTATTAAAACCCATTTTCTGGAATGTACTGAGGAATAAAAAGGCAAAGCAATTTCTTCGTGTTTATACTGTGCCTTACTACTCTCCTACAATACAAAAGTCACTTTGGGCGACCAAGCTACACTACAGCCACTGTACAAAGTATACAGCATTAAAATGCAAACGGAAGATGCAGCCTCTCAAAACCACTGAAAATTAGGGTATCTGTGACTACTGCTGAAAGTACTGTTTACAGAAGCCTGCTCAGAGAGGTGTAAGCTGCCCTATTTCAATAGTGATTGCTAATAATGAAGAACAAAATCTTTATGGAGAACTGACAATAATCTGAAATTACATTTCATGTGTTTAGTGGGATGGGAGGGGGGACAGAGAACTGACTGTGGTGTTTTAACAAACCTTTTACTTTAGAAACAGAAGAGAAAGGGAAGAGCTGATTTAAGAAAGTAAGAACTGCAGGACAAAGGATGGAAAAGTGTGGGGTGTTTGAATGTCCTAGGGGAAGGGAACACATCGTAGAAAATAACATAGTTTCTTACTTTTTGATCTTTAACAGACAAAAGGGGGTCTTTTTTAAAAGACAGGCAATGCTGAGAGGGATTTTTAATAATCGTTTTTCCTACAGGAAGTTATGCAGTAATGAAACAAGTTTTGTGCATAGATTTGGAGATTTTGTTTCAAATCCTGCAAATGGAGTTCACAGGTATAGAGGACTCTCCCAGAAGTTTACATAAAGTATCCAATATTTTCAGTCAGTCCCCTACTCTTTTTTCTCCCTATTGGTAGAGCATTACATGAAACATTTCAGATTCTTAAGTAGTTGTTCATGTAAGCACATTTAGTCATAAAGGTTATTTCCAAATGCTTTCTCTCATGTATGCAGTTGAGAAGCAATACCAATATCAACTGAGTAGCTGATTATGGATTTATAGTCTATAAATGTAAGGGCATATGGTGAGACTCCAAAATGGATATCAAATGTTCACACAGCCTCACACAGATCATGAAGTGAAGTGTAAAATAGGACACAAGTGACTTGGATACAGTAATTTAGCATCTGCTCCAGCTGTATTAATTCAGGTTGGACATTACACAGTAGCTTGATACAGACACAGACAAGCAACCACACACAGAAGACAGCTTGATTATGTCCTAGCCAAAAATGAACTATCAGGCAGGAGACTTGACTTACCAGACAGACATTCCCTCTCCATTACGCTAGTATTCAGTGGAACAAAAATGTGTCTCTTAATCCTATTGTTCCTGCATGCTATCCATAGTCTTCTATCTTTGCTTCATTACAAGTATAAGAAAAGCTGTTTCTAGGCATCGCACCTAGTGTAATGTATGCATCAACAGTAACTCAACATACTTGCTGTTGAGAGATACAGTTGATCATAAAATTTAAATCAAAGCAAAGCCAAGAGGAGATGCCTTAAACCCCTGAAGTTTTCTTCACCTAGACACAAAAACTGTGTCTTTGACACGCACAATCATTTTCTTGGAAAAGGATGCATTGGCAGCTTATCCAATCTAGAGCCTTCACATCAGAAACAACCATCACTCAAAATATAAAGCGGAAGGAGTTGCTGCTTCTGATGCAGTTTTACCTAAACAGTCATTACAAACAAACTAGAAGCAAAGGAAAGAATTTATTATATGAAGCAAAGTTAGCAGCATCAGTACCATTCTTGGCACAGGGCGAACAGTAATCATTAAGATAATTTACATGAACTGTCTAGGGTAAGTCAGAATTTCTGTAGCTTACAAAACTGGATGGCACACAATAATGCTAAATAAAAGTGCTGGTTCTTGAGGGGTTGTGGGGAGCATTTAGCATGCTGCGTGTTTGTTCATGTTAGTCTCTGTAGTCCAAGCAGATGGATGTCAGGCTGTCTCTCTCTCTCGCACACCCCCACATTAGCAAGGCAGAAAAAATAATATTTTAATTTAGTGCTGCAAGCTTACTCTTGCCACCTGTTTCTACCATTACCAATTAAAGTCGATTGTTTTCATATCACAGGTAGTTAATAACTTGGTTGCTTTGGATCTACTCCCTCAAATCAGCTAAACTTAGGGACTGAGGTATTGACTCAAGTCAAAATGAGTTATCAATAAAACACAGAACAAGAATTCAGGAGATTCCAAAACACAGGACCAGTACTGCTAGGCTTGACTGAAAAAAAAAAAAAAAAAAAAAAAGAGAGAGAGAAAAAATCCTCTTTGTCCTGTGATAGCCAGCTTTTTGCTTTTCCTCTCCAGCCTCTTTTCAACTCCTGTTCTTTTGTTTCACTGTTCTACAATTTTGTCCATTTTGGTTTTATTCTCTTATTTTTTGAATAGTTGTGTGTTCTTCACTTTGTAGTTCCCACTCCTGTTTCTTCATCCAGCACAAGTTAAATGGTTCCATTTTTCACCACTAAATGATCTGATACAAAGTCAGTTCAGGGTGTTATCACAATTGAAAAGCTTCGTAACAAAAAGACTGGTCACCAGTGTTGGTGCTTAGCCCCGTGGATATGTGGAGGCCCCTTGTGAACATCACCATCAACTTTAAAACCCAGAGGCATTATTAATCTGAATCACAAGAACACATTTTCACTGTTGAAAGAAATGCTGTCTTCTCCACCTATTTTTGTTCATCTCCTCTCTATGTTCTTCTGACTCATATCAGCCAAGCTACAGATACAGAAAACACCATCTTCTGCAGAATCCAAATATAAAGTAATTGGTTCATAATTCTTTGACTATGACCTAATACATAAAATTCAATCCTCAGCTGTCTACAGCCTTTAACAAAGGCTTACAAAGAGTCATCAAAACAAAATAACCATAAGGGACCAATCCAAACAGGGTTTCATTGAATATTAATGAAAATAGTAAATACTTTTCCAGTAAGAATCAGCAATATCAGTTCTAGTACCTCATAGCATGTTCTTGAATATTTGAGTGACTGAAGGATATTAATGAAAATCTTTGAATTGCAGAAGTTTCATTACCATTCTCATGAATTAAATTTTGTTCTATTAAATAACATAATTTGCTTCTTATTTGTTACACTGATGTTCAAATATTTCAAACTAGCCCATTACCGAGCAGAACAGGTATCACATGACTTCAGAGAACAATCATGCAATATGAAAGAGAGCATAAGGCTGATGTAAACAATTTACAAAGTAGCACAGACTGAAATCTGTTCACATACTCACTTTTTTCCTAGTCTCCAGTCCATCTGCAAACACTGTGTTTGTTAATTTATTTATTGTGTACTTTCAGAATACTTATAATATGCTTTTGCCAACTTAATAATTTTGGTTAGTAGATTAACATTGAGCTATGTAAAGCAAGTTTTTCATCCACACAGAAATTTTATTAAAACACAAGCAGAGTTGGAGTGCTGTGGATTTTACATTACAAAATGATGAAGCCAGAAGCTTCGATTTTTTTTTTTCATAGAAGTGCATCTTCATTATATCTGATATTGTTAACAGCAAGTTCTGCTCTAATTAAGCTTCATCCTTGGTTGTCCGATTGCTTTTGCTCATGGATGCATACCAATTTGTATATTATAAAGAATCTTCTATTGATTCTATAAAGCTGACAATTTGCCTAATGGAGGGCAAGAATAATTTGTGACTGTGACTTCCCTTCCTTTCCAAAGTGTGCCTCTACAGAATTTGCAGATGACGTATGATCAGTGCACATTAGGTTCAGAATGAAAACATTTGTCAGCCAGATATCTAATGGCCCATTTTGCAGTGAATAAATGATGTTCAAAATTTGCCAATTTTCATGAGTCTTTTAATTACAGCTTTGATGGGTATAGTTTGGTTTACATCATATATTTACCTAACAGGTACAAAAGGCCTGAAGTCTACGTTACTCTCATGTTCACCTTGCAAAGCTTAGATTTGTATAAGCTAATCAAACATATTTCCTTTCCAGTGAGACTGAGAACTAGAGGTCAGAGGCGGAACTTCAATACCTAAAACTTGAAATACTAGACTGAATTGAATACCTAAAACCCAAAGGACTGGATTAAATGCAGAGAAAAAATAGTTTAGCAATTATTCTTTCAGCTGTTCAGAGAGGTAGACTCACTCACCAGTCACATGATGCAAGTACAAACCTGCATCCATTCAGTTTTCAGCACTACTGAGTAGTGGAAAACCCACTCTTCTCTAATTCTGGTGACTTTCCCCCCCCAGATATTGTCATATGTGAAGAGGATTTTTAAAGGATTTGGCACTACAGTAGAATTTCCTCGTTTGGATGCTATTTATTAATATCTGAAAACAGCATTCTGAAAAAAAAATATTTTTAGAGAGGTAAGAAGGCAACTCACAGCCCTCACCACATCTTTTAATTGAGCACAATTAAGCTGCTAAGTTGCTTAACCAAATTTAAAATCTCAGCATTTAATTTGTTTAATTATCTATGAAGTATCTTCACAAAGATTCAACCATTTGTGTTTCTCTGCCTTACATAAAATGTTTCAAAAACGGAAACACAGAGGCAGAGATTTCATGTTGTGTTAGATGCTGTCAAAGAGGTCTCTCTTTCTCTCCCTTTCTCTGTTGTTTCCAGCCATCCTTCTCTCCGTTCTCCTTTGTTTGCTAAAGTAGCTTACTGACTGTAATAAAGGGAGCCCAAGTGTCAGCTTGAGACTGCCATGAAAACTAACATTCACATAAACCATTTTTTCCACTTTTGTTAAGCTTATCAAAAGAACTCTCCCTCTCTCTCTCTCTCTCTCTCTCTTTTACTCTCTCTCGTCTTCTGTCCTTTTTTAGGATATCTTTCTAATTTTATTGAGACTCTTCTGTTAAGGTACAGCACTATAGTTCAGTAACTATAGGAAAGTGAACCCAAAAGAGCCAGCTTGAGACTACCACAAACCATTTTCACTTCTTACGTTAACATTTCATCTCAAAGGACTCTTTTCTCTCTCTGTCAGTTGCAAGGCATCTCTTTGTCTCTATTGTGCTTACTGCGCTAAGGTGCCTCATTGACTGGAGTGAAGTGAACTCAAGCATGCCAACTTGAGGCTGGCACACATTTTTTAATTTGGTTGAAGTTGACACCCAAAGGGACTCAGTTTCTGAGCAGCAATGCTCCTCTCCCCACCCCCCTCCACAATGCCTACTCAGCTGAGGTAACTCTAAGATATTTTTGCTATAATAATGTTTTTATATTATATACTTTATTGGACATAATTTAAAGGATCATAACCCTGCAGGTTATCCAAGGATATTTCTTTTATTCCTTACCACCTTGTAGAGAATTGAAGTGAATACCAAATTGCCAAACACACATGGCTCCATACCTGCCAAATAGCTTAGGAAAACAGTAAGGACTGCTTTTAAGAGAAATACCTCTGAAAATAAGAGACCCAAGCCTTTTTCCTCTTTTTGCTGGGAAAAAAACCCACCCCAAAACTGCACTTTAGCCTGTGAAGTTTCATGTCAACTGAAATAATCAGTATACATTTCTAAGCTGAGTCCTAATCACTTTGGTTTGACCTTTTTACACTATCCCTCATTCCCTTGAGGATTTGCTTTTGGTGACAAACTAATGATTAAATACAAAACAAGTGAAATGAAATGAATTATGGCAACCAAACTCTTATCCCTGAGTGGAAAAATGCAAGTCTAAAGATGAGGACCAAAACTGGCTATACTACAAATTCCCAGGACATAGTTTAAGTCAGTTGTTGTTGACACTTATAACCAGAAATCCTTTGGAACCCAAATGTTTCACTGGAACTACAACACAGAAGGAATCCAGTATGCAATATTTACCATCATTTTTTTCATTTGTTTTCAGTGATGACCTTAACCTACTTTGTCTTTCACAATTTCTGAAAATGTTCAGCTAGCTCAATTTAACATTTTTCTCACTCTTCTGTACTGAATCGAGCTGTTTTGAATTGGAAAACAAGACGGGAAGTTTCTGATAATACTGGGTGTATCCTTCAGTTTGTTGTAGTCAAAAGCCAACACATAACAGCCAAGAAAGACCTATGTGTCCTAATTCCAAAATGCATCAAAAATAAGCTTATTAATTTTTGCACAAGCCTGAGATTAGCAGTGAAATTACAAAAAAATTGAGCTGCAAAATTCAATCCCAATAATATCACAGAGAAAAAACTTGTACCACTTATTTTCCTTTTTCTTTTCTGTTTTGTTTGTTTTTCTTGATATGTCTGTAGATCACACTAGAATTTCAGGAACACAAATAACGCTAACAACCACCCCTACAAGAAAAAATTATCATAAAAGCACTTAATTGTGTTCACTTAATTGTGGACACAGCAGAAATTATGCATAGATGTTTTATAAGCTTTCATTCTCAGTTTGTTTCCAATTTAAAAAAAGCAAAACAAAAGCCTTTCTAAAAAAACCCATTAGCTTTTAGAGAAAGTATTATGTTTTCAGGGCACACAAAAGTTAATACCACTTCTTGTCCACTATACCCAAAAGCAGCATTGAGTACAGAAGTTATTTCATTTTTAAGTCATTACCAGTAAAACCCTTAATCTTTGTTGCTACACTAGGGGCCTTTCCTTATATCCTGCTCCTGAATATACCACCATGCAATGGTGATAGATCCACAGATCACCCCAAGAGAGCAGCATTAAAAAGGTAGGTCCTTCCATATCAAAAGGGCTTTGTTTTTGTATAGCACACTTGGGATTCATTCTATTTATCTTCTAGTTTCTGAAGCTTTAGAGTTCAGTCAAGTCCACATTTTTTAAGTTTTACTCTCTTACTATTAAAATAAATGAAAGCTGATTGTGCTTATATAATCCCATTCCTATAGAAATTGAGGCTTTCATAAAGAAAAAAACCCTCCTGTGTGCTGGTTTTGGCTTGGATAGAGTTAATTTTCTTCATAGTAGCTAGTATGGGTTTTTGCTGGAAATAGTGTTGATAATACAGAGATGTTTTTGTTATGGCAAAGCAGCACTTAGAGAGTCAAGTTTTCTCACTTTTACTCTTGTGATTCTCTCCCCTATCCCACCAGGGGGAGAGAGAAGATCAGAGGGATGGAACTCAGCCACATCTTCTATGAACAACAGTATAGCAGCTCATTTCCACAGCTAAGAGATGGAAAACATGCAAGTTACCCTAAAGGAAAAGAATCAGGAGAAAAGTGTGATCTAAAAATAATAAAGGAGAAGGGACTAAATATGTTTTGTAAACTTTCAGAAAGCTTGATTTTTCTCATCATGCTCTAATTCAAAATGCTTTTTGCTACATCAGTGCTTATTAACAACACTAAGAACTACAATTTCCTGAATAGTCAAGGCCAGGGACACACAAAAAGGCAAACAAAACCCCAGAAAGCCCACATCCAGCCATGACCAAGTATCGAATAACAACAGGGCTCGTGATGATTTTCTAGAAAACCTAATATGATCCAGGTACATCAAAACATAGCACAGAGTTTCAAGAATGTAGCTAATGTTGCCAACAATCACTTGCAGGCAGTAAATGAACTGTAAAAATCCCACATCACCCAACTGTAAACAGAGGTCATTTTATATGGATACTTGTTTAATTCTTGTACAACCCAAGTACTCAAAGGCACTAGTCATCACGAAATTCTTAAGAAAAAAAAAAGAAAAGAAAAAAAATCACAATTCCTGTGAAGTCCATGGGCATTCCACCATTGTTCTTGGTAGAATTACCTTCTCATTAATGTTTTGAGAGACGCTTAGAAGCAGAAACAGGCATTTTCTGACTTTGGAGTAAAGCAACATTTAGCTTATCTGCTGGTGCAATGCAAGGTAAGTTTCACAATCTGTGATCAAGTAAACTATGAATATTCCTTGTAACAAAGCAAATCAGTCTCCTAGGTGAAATGATTGGATGTGCTCTTTAAATAATGTCTTGAACAGATCTGTAGGATACAATAAGCTTTCTGAGAATTTTTTGAGCTCCTTTCCCTCTTAAAATTCATTAATAATCATTTGCTGTTCCCTTAGGAAACTAAATAAAATGTTAAAATGCTCTAAGCCTCCAAACCTGTCTCTGGCAAACAGCAAAATAAATACAACTGGTCAATTTCAATGAGATTTATTTGGCAATTTTTCAAAGACAGGAAGAAGCGTGACACAAGTACTCTGCCAGGCCTCGTGTGTCTCTGTGAATATTCTGTAAACAAAAACACTTCAGTGCATCCCCAATCAAAGCTATACCAGCTGTTATTCTTCCTGCACTTCTCTGCAGTGAAAGGGAAGACAAAAATCACACTGCCTGGACAAGAAGAAGAAAAGAAAGAAAGAAAAAAAAAAAAGGTAAAACAACACACATTATGGAAAACAGATACTAATGGCTATTTCAAGAAAGAAAAATTTGCCTTTCAGTAGACATTTTGATACCCTCATAAAGAAGGGCCATGATGATGATGATGGTGCCATAAAATATAAAACTGTATCAAGCTAGGACTTTCATTTCCTTTTGACTCATACAATTTTACTGGATTTGTGTAAAGTTCACAGCGCTTCAAGAAACAACAGAAGGACACATTAACTCTGCAGTAGTTCACAGAAACTTCCGATGAGATAGGAAATGTATTCATGTTGAAAATATTGAGTCACTAAGCCCTCAGACTACATTCCAAAAGCCTACCAGAAACATTTCAATCAAGAGTGCGAGTATGTGACAGCCAGGCCATTTGGGCTAAAAAGCATTGTGCAGAATTACGTTGGTGAATCTAGTGCCCTCTAAATGACCTCATATTATGGCCACGGTATTAAGTCATGGAGAAACCTGTAAGATGAAGATTTTTTTTTCCTTAAAAAAAAAGGAAAGGGAAAACTCTCAAGTTCCCAGTAAGAATGCTAAATTACCCCCTCTCCCAATGGAATGCTTCACTTTCATTTCCAAGTAGCAGTAAGCCTATTGACCCCCATGGTGTTATCCTTTTCACTGCTCTTGCAGTACTTTCTTTAATCTCTTGGATCAAAGATTGGTCAATAAAAATCATCTCTGCTTTTGTGGGGAGCAAACAAACTGCACTGAGTCCTATGATAATTGTAAATCTTCACTAAAATACCTGAGGAAAAAAAAAAAAGAAAACAAGACCAAGAAAACACACTTATGTTGACATTAACTTTGCAACTGTAAATGTTCGTGTTCTTTTTGTTCTACGTGAAATACCTGAATTGATTGTTATAGTTTTATACTCTTTCATACTCATTGCACTCTTTAATTAAGTAATTTTAGGCCTTGAAAAACTAAAGCTAAATTATATTTACACTCTGTTATACAACATTTCCAATCAATTGGTTTAAGTCCTAATTATAGAAAAACCTCTGGGTTCTCTGCAAAGGTTAAAAGATTAGACAGTATTTTAACAACAGAAATATTTGTTGAGACAGTTTTCAACAGTCTCCAGGCTATATGGCATCCCAGGGCTTTGTGTTACACCTTAGGTATCAAATCTAACGAGAATTTGAGCCAGAAAAAGAAGAAAATAAAGACAAAGAACCCAGTAGACATTTTTGCTGGAAAAAAAAAAAATTCATCCAGAGGTATCATTTCCCTGGTACTTTAGCTTATAACCTAACTCACTTTTTAATTCTCTTTCAACTTTAACCTATGCCTCCTATGTGCAGCATCCATATCCTGACCTTATTATTCCAGAGTATTTCCAATATCCATCAGCTTCCTTGTCATCTAAACAGAAATAAAGTGATTTCTGTTTAGCAGAAACTCCTTGAAGTCACTCGTAATCACCGATCACTGCATCTTCATCTACTTCAGACACACTGATGAATGCAGAGCATTTCCCTCCTGAATCTCAAGAAGACTGTGGATGGTCCTGGTGATCCAGCTGTGACACTGGTGCAACTTTGAATGTTTCCACCAGGTTCCCCATCCCAAGACACAGTGCTCAAAAATCTTGACATTACCTACATCACGCTTTGTAGACAATCTCTTGCTACTGCATTTTTGTCGTCACCCCCGAAACAGCCTCCTTACATCACCTACAAGCTGTTCAAACCCATGTTGCTGCCTAGAATTCTCCCCATTTCACCCCCTGCCCCATATTCACCCGCCCTCAGACAGGCTGTCTAAAAAGCTGCTAACAGATTCTCAATCAAGCACTCCTCACTAGTAACTCTAGTAAAAAACAATACATGTATGTGCCCAGAACATTTTAGTCATAATATGAGAGAAATTCCAGCATGCTGGGCCACATCTTCTCAGAGCAGAGATCCTAGACTTGGACCTTGATTTCAGGGAAATGTAAGCCAGGTCTTAACTGTGCTATAAATTGTGTTCTTGTTTAACAGCAGTTTCCTACTTTATTTTAGAGCTCTAAGCCATGTCTTGGCTCTTTTAGAGCTCTAAGCCATCTTTTGGCTCACACTGAAAATAGATCGTAAGATTCAACAGCAAAGGGGAACGTTTTCTTATTTGTTCTATGTGGTACCTTGTAGGCACTCTGGAGTGAAGTAAAATAACACGAGGCTAAATACCACCCATAAACACTGAACTATAATTATTTTCTCACACGTTTATTGCAAGGTCAAAAGTTATTCTCCTCATGCACTAATTTGAAGGAAGGAAAAAAAAACCACCACCAACAAAAAACAAACCACCAAACACAGAACTTCATTTCCAAATCCAGATCCCTCAATTCAAGATGTCAAGGCTGAGAGAACATGTTGTGTCTGCACATCATAGCCCTGTGTTAGGGATCATGGAGATGCACTCTGGAGATCAGGTTTGATCCATCAGTTCCCAGGGAAAGCCAAAGGCATTCGGGGGACAGGCAAAGCTTAGGTGAATCCAGATTAGCCTAAAACATATGAGGCAATTCTGCATTTGCTGCATGAACAAATTCCCTATGATTTTATTTAAAACTTTGAACATGCAAGCAATATGCAGCTAGGTTTTTTGCCCAAACCCTGAAGTCTCCCCTCTATCAAGGGAAAACATTTTGTCACTTGGAAAATAGACAAAAAAAGGTAATTTTTAAGAACCTAGGAATTAATAGGTTGCTACCTTTTAAGACTTAGAAAGGGAGCCTACTGGATGTTTCTACAGTAGTGCCAGTGATATTAGTGGACAGAGAATCTAACAAAAGGCAGCCATGCTGTCTGCTGCAGTCCTAGAAATAGAGCAAAATACAGTAAGGTGAAGAGGGAAAAAAAAGCAGAACAAGCTAATCTCAAGATCAATTTCAAAACCAGATTTAAAAATACAAAAATAGAAGTTTATACTTTTATGATGAACTGACAGCGATTTACTTACATTGTCACACTGACCTCAGAAAAACATTTCTTTGTTTAGAGGGACTTCATCTTGATTCAAAAATAGTATACAATTTGTATTTTTTCCCCCCAATCTCAGTGCATCTGACACGTATCACACACAGCACAAAGCATAGACAAACACATCTTTTGATATATTTTTACTGTTATACCATTTATAAGATTTCCCATACATAATAGCAACTCATTTAAAATAACATGGTTTGATTTTGTTTTTTAAATAAAGCACTCAGATACTAAAAATGGAATACTTCATATAGAAAATAGTTTGCTATTCTCTAAAATTGCCTCTAATGTTAGCTGAATATTAATAAAATCCATAAACCATTAGTACATTATAGCTGCTTTGTTCTGAATTACACAGACCTTTTATGTTTATTCCACAGTTGAAAATGCATAAAAAAATGAAATCCTCTCTAATTGTGCTCTCTGAAGATAGCTGATAAAATCATTTCTAGCAGCAATAAATCAATTGTAGTATTAAAATGACCTGCCAGGTGCATCTTCTGGGTATCAGACTAATTAAGGGAATGTATTAATTGCAACTATTCATCAACACCACCAATGTTGTTAGGTAACCCTTACAATGAATCTTTTTACCATATTATCCAGCAATGAAACTACAGTTTGACCATTTATTTCTGAAAGGGACTAAACAAACCAAAAAAAATTGTTAAAAAGCTATGCACAGCTTTCTTCATTATATCACTTCAATAGCAATTCTTTGCTAGTAAATCAACCAAACAAAAGAAGATATAGTTATATGTGCATATGCAATTTATATATATACATATCCCTATCTCAGTAGAGTTTTACAAGGTTTCAGAGACTGATGTGGGGTTTTTACCCTCCCTCAAAATCCAATTCTGATATAAATTCATACACATTTTCTGTAGCTATGCGCCAAATGTGACCAAATTTGGATCATACAGGCCTTTATCAGAAAGGACTATTTATTTCTGAAAGCATGGTTTACTGGTATCTTTACTATTTTTCCACCAGGATTTACCACTTTAATCTATACATTTTATAAATGCAGATAACATAATTCCAGCCTGTTGCTTCATATAGGTTGCTGGTTCCCCCAGTGTTATTTTCCCTGCTAAAAATAAAAGCTGTTCTTCAAAACTTCTGATATATTTCATCCCCTTCTTCTACAAGCAAAAATTCTGGATTGTACAATAATTTCATACACTTCAGACAAAATGCTGGAAGTTGCATGATGCAGTAAAACTCCTACCAGACCGATTTCTCTGCAGTGTTTTTTAGTTTAGAAGATTAGGAAAGGGCTATGATAACAGGCTAACGGGTTTGGGGGCAGGGGGAATATACATGCCTGAGTTAAATTAAGAAAATACACAAAGAACAATAAATACACAGACCAAATCTAAAAGATACAAGGACAAAATCTGGCCCACCATATCAAAGTTCACACTCCTTCCCCAGTGTGCTGTAAACACTCATATCTAGGAGACTGGTTCTTGTTAACTCACTCTATCTACAACTTTTACGTACTTCTAAGTCACCTGGGTATCTGAGCACTAAAAATAGTCAGATGTAACTATGGCTTTTCCCCGATGACTACCACCACCATTCTCTGTCCCAGGTGAACCAGAGATTAAGTAGCATCTGCAATCTGATACGCAGACAAAAATCTATCTTCTTTTCTGGCTGCATATCCATAGATGGGCAGTGAGATAGTGAAACCAGTCCTGTTGCACATTTGGTCATTTGGCTATAAACTAGCACACGCACACTTATACTAGAACAAGAATGTCTTGGTTTTAATTAAAAAAAAGGAGCGGCTGGGGAAGACTTCACAACCTTGCAGCTCCTGCTTGTGCTTTGCAAAATTACTCAAGTCCTGCTTCTGCAGAAAACCCAGAGAATTATGCACCATGTCCTGAAGGCGACGGTACCAGGTACTGGTAATCAAAGCTAGGAAGCAAGATCCAGAAACACCAGCATTACAGTGCAGATGCCTTGGCAGCAGCTTCCCAGATTACTTTAATCCAAGTGCACAGCGCCAGGCAGAGAGTCCATCAGGTACTGGGGCTCAGGGCAACCAGCCTGTTCAGTGCTCATGGCCATGCACAGCACAGTCAGGATGCTCCTCTTCACACACAGCTCTGCAAACGTGCTGCAGTCCTGACCTCCAACACTGCTTATTGTGGGTTTGAATGCTTCTTGAACAGCTACTGCCAGAATTGTCAAAATGAATGAAATTGAGAGAAAATAGACACAGTGAAACACACTTGATTCATCTTTATGACTGAAAATAAGAATATACATCTTCCTACTTTTAACGTCTGTCAAATAAAGTAATTTTAAAATGATGTAGATGATTCAGAATCAGCGATGAATTTTAAAGCCAGCCACCTGTCTCTAGCTTGTGTTCAATATGTCTAAAGAAATGCTCTCGATCGCCTTTGGTATTCAAAGAGTTAGAAATAGAAGTTCACAAGTAAGATATTGTTCCTGTCTTTCCCTTCACTACCCAGACTGCTTTCTGATCTTCCTTTTGTCCTCAATCCGTTCCTTATCCCTTTCACCTCTCTTTCTCACTCTCACTCCGTCCCCTTGATCCATCAGACACAGCCAAGCTATCTGACACCTGTGCCTTAAAGTAATTTTGGACAGAAGCAAAATGCCCTAGAATCCTTAGTAATCCTCCTCAGATCCATGTACTGAGCCCCGGTTTGGCTCTTTTATAGCCACAAACATTCTTTTCAGCTAGCCTGGAAACCGAAAGCTGCTTCTGTACCGGAGGAAGGACAACAAGTCCTGAAAGAAAATGAGCTTGCTCAGGAAGGGGGAAAAAAACCCCAAACTTATTCAGTGTTAACATTAATATAAGCTAGAACAAACCGATCAATAAATGAAAGTTCAGGAACTCTCTGACTATAGGAGGTAAATGGGGAGACTGTGAGTTCACGGGCACAGGATCCGTCCTTTCCTCACAGCTGTATATGCTCCGTGTCCCAGAACAAGACAATGGTTTATAAACACCGGTGGTTGTGTGAATTATTGAAACAGTTACAGTGCTCTGTAAGCCCATAGAAAAATGTCTTTCACCCCTTATCATTCCCTGTTGAGTCAAAGTGTAGTTTTTGACATATCAGAGTGGGATTTTTCTTGTCCTTTTCCAGTACAACTAAATCAAAAGCCATATGGAATTCAGAGAGGTAAATAAAAAATAAAACACACAAAAAAAAATCAATAGACTACTGCCAAAACCCTGTGGATTGTACTAAAGTCAGAGTTTAATTACCTTTCATGACTAAGCAAGAATCTAGAAAAACTGAAAAGCCTATACTTATACCACACTGAGTTACAGAGCTGCTCTCCCCTGGGCTCAGGGTGCGCTAGCACTCACACAAATTGGTCCAAACTATCTCATCTTTGAGAGGAAAACATATTTGACAAACTTATGCATCTCACAGCAGGAACATAACTGATCCTTCTCTTTGCAGTCCAATATAAGGCCTTGTCGTCCCTCTACTTTCTAATCTTTTCACAGAATCATAGAATCATTTAGGTTGGAAAAGACCTTTCATAAGCAAGCCCTTCCCAGCAAATCACAAAAGCTGGATACACCAAGGGAACATAATATGTGATGAAAACCAATGAAAGATTATCTTAAAGTTATGAGTACTCATACTGACAGAATGCAGGGATTTTTGGACGGGGGGGATGAAGGAGGAAAGAGAAGGAAGAGGAGGAAACTGAGGAGCACAAAGCTGCTTCTTTCTACCAAGGCCCATTGGACTTTGGCAAGTAACAGGACATGGAGTCAGATACCCTGAGATAGTCTGTGCATGACAAGGGCTTAATCCATCCTCAGCAATATCTTCTTGTTCCCGTGGTAAATCCCCAGAGACAAGGGATGTCAGAAGACTTGCATCAGACTTACTCTAGCATAATGACGAGCAGAACCTGGCACTGAGTTGTAGCAAATACAGTCAGATGAACTAATTCTTGTCAGCAGATAGATGTGTTAATATTAGATTAGATATTTGCAAGTTAAAAACAAGCTCACCCTTTCTCTGCAATTTAGGTAATCAGCCATTTCTAAATCTACTAATTGGTATTTCTCTGCAACAAAGAGAAAAAAATACTGTACGAGACTTTAAGGAAAAAAAAACCAAAACCAAAAACATTACACAAGGAAGTACAACATACCTGTTACTAAGAGGTATGATACAGATGTGGACAGCCCGTCTCCTTACCCCAAAGAAGCAATTTATAACAGTGAGAGGACATAAGTCAGGGGATCAAACACACAAAAAGTTTAAAAACAGGTTTTGTCTACAGTAGTGATGCAACTTAATGGTGGCAAGAGCAACTTAATACCACACAAATCCATTTTGCTGGTAGGGCCATAAGGCTCTAAGGCAGCCTGACAGATGATTCCACCTCTCCGGGATGTCAGGAGGCAATGTTCTTTAAAAAAGCCCAGCCCAGATTTAAGAAGCTTTACTCACTCTCACTTCCTCATGATGAGTTGCAGTATGTGCCACATCAAGGCGTGAAGACTTTCAGTATTGCCATGTCCAGTGCTCCTAGAATTAAGCTCTCGAAAAAGACTTTTTTCCTGAAAAACCCACTTCAAAACTGAGTACCTCCATTTTTGCTTACAAAAATGGAAAAAGAAAAATATTAAATTATATAAGCTTAGCAAATTAAAGTTTAATAAAGACACCTTACTACAAAATGATCAGCACAAAAGTAATGAGATTAGAAAAAGTTCATTATTCTGGATATAACTGATTTTTGACTGCTTTAGTCTGACAATAATGGCTATTTGAGAACCTAACATCAGGTAGATAATTTTCTGTTCATATCTGTATGTTAGCCCATAAACAACAGAAAAAGCTTAAGAAGAAGAGCAATATATAAGTTTCTGTTTTGCTTTATTTTGCTAAAACAGGCCTTGTCAGGCAGGAGTTGACCTCACTTTTGTGGATGGCTGACTTCAAAACACATTTGCTTAGTCTGCTTTACAATAGTCATTAGCTTATTTCTCCAGTACTATAGTAACAAGGTAAAAATTGTAAAAAAAATTGTCACTTAGTCACAACTACTCTAGACATCTGCCAATATTAACGGCATATAGGTACTTCATTTCCATGGGTCAGTGCTGTGCAACAGGTCAAAAATCAGGTATCCCTGGTTTTGTTCTTGCCTATAATCTAGTCATTCAAGATACATATACAAAGACACTAAAATATCCATAATCTTTTGCACACACTAATACATTCTATACTCTGTTTTCTGAAAAAGGCATTTGGCCCTATACACTTTGTCCACAACAGCAGATCCACTACAAAGCAACAAAATCCATACCTATAATCTGCATTTTCTCCAATGGTATTGGCACACTAGCTTCCAGACATCAGCAATAAACAAGTTTATTAGCTTCTTTCTCTTCCTCTACTTTAAAAAAGAAAAAAAAAGCTCCCCCCCCAAAAAAACCCCACTACCTGTTGGTTCCAAAAATATCTCCTCCTTACCACATTTGTTCCAACAGACTGTTGTTCTCTTTATTCAACTATTCTCTTACACAGTTATACTTTAAAAGGAGCAGTTGCTTTATTCTAGATTTTATACAGCTTTTGTCTTTTACTTATAGCAGTGCTTTATCCTTTATACAGCGATAGAATACACCACATTTTGCCCTGTTTTCACATTTTCATTTTGGAGCTGCTCTTTTTTCTGAAAAGTGTCATGCTTCATAGCAATTTTTTAAACAAATGCATGAAATCTAACAAAGTTTTAATTCATTAGCAAATGCAATTAATGGATATATCACATATAATACAGGTACAACACAACAGACAGCCTGCAAAAAAATCTGTTGCTAATAATGAACCGTTATTTAATGCTATTACGTAGCTGGAAAATTCTAAACAAACATTTTATTTAAGCATATTTAAGATGGCTGGACCTTTTCTAGGAAAACAGCCATCTGTCTTGCATTGCACACGTAGCTATGAAAAACAATTGTTCAGGACTTCAGCGGCCTTGCCCAGTGCATGACTCAAGCTGATTTCTGCTGAATCAAAGTATTATTTCTAAATGATACCAATTTTTCTTTTCACACTTCAGATTTCCTCTCTTTAAAAAAAATAAAAAACCAACAAAAAAAACCACAAAAAAACCCCTACACACAGGGTTGGGGAGGAAGGGGGGGCAGCTTTTATTTACCTGTTCAGAAACACCAAAATAGCAGAACCTCTGTCAGTGACTAGAAAAAGGGATTAAATCAAATTTTACCAGGAGTTTCCAGTAGAGTTCCTCTGGTTAAAAGTTAGTCTTAAAATATAAAACGGAAATGCACAATTTACATAATGAACAAAAATAAGCCAACTGTTAGATTAGCAGCATAGTTACTTCCACATGGTAGAAAATATTTACAGCATCATCCTATACTGTTAGTTTACATTACTATGATAACAGAAAATTATCCAAGAGTGGTACAGTACAAATTCATTTATATCACTTTTCACTTTGGAGAAAAGTATATCAGAGTAATCACATCAAACATCTATGAGTTTCTATAAAGACTAATGTAAATTTGAAATATTCTGGGCCACAGAGGCTGAGAAAGTATGGCAATTTTGAATTATCTTTATTTTCTTATTAAACCTAAAGGACTGTTGGTGTTTGTGTCTCACAATTCTTATAAAAATACCTTTTTTATCATTAAAAAAATAATATTTTGCTAAAAATAAATGCTTATAACAATAATGGTATTAGTCCATTTTAGAAATTTAACTTTACCCAGTATGTTTTATTACAAAAATATATTGCCACTGGAGGAAGTTATTATTCTCTCAGTTCTTTTTAGCTGACATGACACTGTCATTAGAAATTTAGTTTCCTCAATGTGTCACTAGAGATACGTGTATTTCTTCATGTAAATTGCATGTATACTTATACCCATACATTTCATTTAGAACTATAACTAAACAGAAATATATTTGTACTTTTGCCTTTTGTCCTTTTTATCCTCATTTTCCTCAGCAGTCCAAACAATCAAGAATTGCACATTTCATCTGTTGCCAGTGCCTCAATAATTATGATGGAGCTGTAAAGGAAATTATACACTCCACAGATGATTAAATCAGCCTAAACATTCTACTCTCATGATTCATTGTGGCATGAATGAAGACACCATATTCTTAGCCTTATATCTGTCCTGCTAATTTTCCTTAGCTTCATTATTTTTTTTGCCTGGTATCTTTGACCCTTCTTTTGCTTCCCCCCATCATCTGTCTGTCTCTTTTTTCTTCTAATTAGGCCACTTTTTCTTTTTTTTTTTTCCCTGTCCTCCTTGCTCCAGGTACACTTCTGTCCCTGCTCTCACCTCTTTTCCACATTATCTCTTTCTAAGCACAATACCAGTGCCACATTTTTTTTCCCTTTTCTGGTTTGTGAAAGTCTTTCTTTCCTCCGTCCCTGCCCAGGCTTCCTACCCCCTGCCTAAGCTTTTCCTTTCTCCTCTATTAGGAGGTATGGTCTCTCTTATATTTCTAGCTCTAAAGTTCACTGAGCTTTTGGGAAGAGAAAACTACAGCTGTGGGGAAACAACATAGGTTTGTCCAAAACTACTGCTGGCAATTCAATTCAGTTATCAGCTTTTTTGGTTCTCAAGTAATAGTATAATTGCCTTAATTACTGGCAATTTAGAAATCAAAATAAAAACACTAAAAAACACCCCCCACACACCAAAACAAATCTCTTGGGGAAACGCACTTACAGAAATCCTTTCGCCAGGAGTTTCACAGACTGCCTACACTGTCTGGTTGCTTTTTAGAGGACTCTAACACAGTAAAGCTCAACAGGAATTGCTAGACTTAAGTGATGCAGATTGAAGCATCTCTACTAACAACAAAACTGCACTAACAATTGGGGTGAAAAGCTAATTCTTAAAGTATACAGTTCTATGGTTATAACCCTCACGTGTAATATATACCCTCTACATCTATTCAGTTCAGCTCACCCAATATTTCAAATCAAGGGGAATCTTGTTATATTATGTTGTTTGCAGTACTACATAAAGTGTAAGACAAATGAGGAAAGCAATGACCAATTGGCTGTCATTTGCAAAGACCTTAGATAAAAACACACTGAGGAAGAAATGCCATAATAGTATATTAAGTCTCATACTTAGCCTGTCTTGCAGTATGCTGCATTACGGCTGTTGTAACATTATCAGCACTTATATTCTTTTCTAAACCAAAACTACATACCTGCACAATGCTCCTTATAAAACACCCTCTTTTTCAAGACAACTCTTGTAACTAAGCGTACACCCTTCTATAAATCCTTCCTGATTTGGGTCCTACATTTTAATTTTCTTGTAGCATTCTCATTTATATTTTATAAAGACATTCTTATTTCTACCCACATTGAGAATATTGTCTTCTGTCTATACATCTTTTTAGCAGGAACACCCATTACTGCAATACCTCTGCTACCTTATATCTTGTTACAAAACAAAAGCACAAGGAAATTCTTCTGCAAAATCAATCATAAATTACTACTGGATTAATGTATTATTTTAAAAGTTGCCTCTAGCTTTCTTTTTGTTTTGCCTAAGGGAAGAAGTCAGAAATAACCTTTCACAAAATAATCTGTGAAGTCAAACAGAATTTTGTCAGATTAAGAGCTTCACAATTTAGTATCTTTTCCTTCTTTCTTGATTACAAGTATATTACTGGGCAAGTTTTCCAAAGCAGGGTATTCATCTGTCCAAACAGAAGTAGCCAGTTCTCAGAACAATTAAGCATCTAAAGAAATCTTAACAATCACATGGAATACATTGAAAAAAACCCAGCATTTCCTAAAGCATAAAAGCCTTATTTGGGCATCTAATTTTAGGCATCCAGTATCAGAAATTTTGATGTACAGAAATTATGGCAAACTTTACAGGGAAAACATACCTGCGCATAAATATATTAAGGACTTCACAGAAACCATTACAGTCAATTTATGGTCTGCCACTCTTCATATTCAGTAGAAACATACTTAAAAGCAATTCAAAAGAGCTAGAATGCAAAATGTGAGGAAGAATGAAGAATCCAACCTTTACTAAAAAACAGCATAAACCAAGATAGTGTTAATGAAGAAACAATATCTAGCACAAATCCTGGAAGGACTTTAAAGAGTGAGAAGCAAAAGTATCCGTTTGATTGCTTCCAAATGTTATACACTGGATGAAGTTTTCCATTCACCCATAAATTAAAAGCAGAATTTTAAATCTTACATTGCAGTAGTCTAGCTGATGCAATTCTACATCCCACTTAAGGAAAACGGTTAGACAAGCTCTAAAAAAAAAAATAAAAAATTATATGCCATTCACCACCCCTACATATTTCAGGGTCACTTTAAGATAAATAGTGCTGTGATAAGAGGAAAAAAAAGCATTAGCACTAGCATTTCAGCAAAACTCTTTTATTCTAAAAAGTTCTGCAGAAATTACACTATGCCAGTGATATTTAACCGCAACATAAAAATTAAACACCATTTACTTGATGTAAAATTGGGATAGTATGTAAATTAAGTAAGTTTCAATTCATGTCTTCTTACTCACATCTGTTGGCAGTTTAAATAGTTTTAGTGTCATTAATTGTTACAAAAGTGCAAGATTTGCTGTATGCTTGCCACTTAAGACCAAAGGCACAAAAGTCTAATTGAACTAAGTAATTAGTAATTTGTCATTTCCTATTGTCAGCAATTACTTTCCATTAGAAATCCTCACTGAAAATTCTAATTTGAAGCGAGGTTTGCATTTATTGCTGTCCATCCAAATTAGTTTAAAATTGACAGCTACATTTTCATTTAAAAATTTAAAGATATTAAATATGCTTGAAGACACTGAGGCATATTCTACCCCATGTGTAGTTGTGATAATGTATCTGGACTCAAAAGAATAAGAAAGAAAGTCTAAAATACTTCTTTCTTTTCTTCAATTATGAAGTACGTACCAGCATTACACAGTTGGCCACATCACACTCTTGTTCATGTGAATAGTCCCCTTAATTGGCAATTTAAATGGGTAACACAAACAGAGTATGACACACAAAATTACATAAGGATTCATTGGATTTCTTATTCACTTTTACACAGGGAACCATAAATAGGTACCAAAACTGCAGGTGTAACTGCAACAGAATTATGTGTTTTCATGCCTTGTCCTAGAGGATTTTCCTTGTAGTTTAACCGCAAGAGCAATTTTTCTTTAGTTATTTTTCAGACTTGTTAAAGCAATCAGCATTGTCCAGTTGCAAATGCTCAGCGTGCACCATGAGGCAGCACTTGGGAGGGCAGGGGGGCTGCAGGTTCCTCAGAAATGCACACAGCTGATTAGCCATGACGAGGAAGAGATTTATAATTAAGACACATTGAACCAATAGGTACCATCATTTCAGGGGTCATAACACGGAACTATCTAGCAATCAGCAACTTGGTGTCTGATGAAATACTTCTGCCCAGTTCAGCCCAGTCCTGAAACTAGGGGACAACTGAATATCCCACAAGGCAAAGTGGTTCAACTTTACTCAGTTGGCATAAAGGCAAAAATAATAATGGTATAAATTTACCACTGGCTCAGAGATTTTTGCAAGCAAGGTGCAAATCTGAAAGCAAAGAGCATGGGGTTTTATTGTTTTTAATTTAAAAAATGCTTAAACCCTAAAGTAAGATCATGCCTAGTGCCAGTTGACAAACGTTTCAATGGTTTAGCTAACAGTCTAGCAGAGGTTCATACTAAACATGTTCAGAAGATACAAGTGAACAGCAACTGATATCCAGCTGATAAGTAAGCCTCTCATAAAAGCACGTACAGAAGATAAAAAGTATGTAAGTTTTCACTATAAAATGGGGAGAGGCAATTTGATATATAAAGAGTTGGCCAAGTGCGTAGTGATATTTTAATGTATTGATTTACAGAATTAGAAAAATATTAAGACCAGAAGACAAAAGAATGGCACGACTGTATATCTAAAAATGGAACAGTTATTAGAGGAGGTATCAAGCACTTTTGCACTTCAACTGCAGTTCTGTGGTACACTAGTATTTTTCTTTTTCTTCATTTATGTGATACAATAATTAACCTTTAACAATGGTGATGAATTTCCCTTAAATAGTTACTCTTCATTCATATTTCCTGAAAGCACATATATCTTTCACTTACTCTCCAGTAACTAGTTAATAGACATCACAGATCACTAGCACCCTGTATTAAGTGGACATTAATTACTGTTAATTTAGAACATAATTCCTATGAAGAAACATATCCAGGTGCTTATGAAAATCTCATCACAAATAATGCTATGAAGAAAAGTGACAAATTCTAATGATTCATCACTAATAAATAACAGGCATTGTCACAATACTTTCATAGCTGAAGCAAACTGTACCAGGGAATCTCTCAGAAAGTAACATAGGCCTCTTCCTTAAACTGATTTAAGGTCTACATTCACTAGGAACAGATCTGTTCCCTCTTCATGTTAACAAAAAACCCCAACCCAACTACACACCCCCCCCCCCCCCCAAAAAAAAAAAAAAAAAAAAAAAAAAGGCAGGGGGTACAAAAGAAAACAGAACGGGAAAAGGTCAACTGGACTCACAACCCAAGTCCACTGGACTGGCAGAAACCTCACTCCACCCCCCACACCACTCTCTACTGCAATCAGTTTTGCTTCATACTGTATTGGTGGGAGCTGATTGTAATTAGATGTTTGATATCTATTAAAGAAAAAAAAACTGATCTCCAAATGCATAGACTGCTTCCTAATTATGTTTCCTAATTCCATGGGGTGTTCAAAGCTAGGGTTTGGAGGTATTTCCAGAATAATAAAGATAGTAGTTATATTGCAAACCATTATTTTGCCATTTCTGCAGCTGTGTTTAATTGCCAATAAGACACTGAACAAAACAGAGAATTAAATTAAAAGTTCAATAAACACTGATCAATATTCTTGTAAATACCAAGTCTATAAAATGATCTTCTCTTTAAATTTAGTTATACTACAGGTACCACGCAGATGGTATTTGAATTTCACGTGTTGCTTGTAAGTCCAGTTAAATTTCCTTCCAGCAAAAATATTTTAAATTTAGGAATACTGTCAAATAAGATTATAAACCTGCCTTTATTCTTAAACTGTTGCTGTCTTCTGATTTCGCATTAGCTCACGATCAGCTGGATAAAGAAGTCATCTTCTGTCTAACATGTAAATAAATCATCAGCTTCAGTTACTTTACCACTAGCTGTTTGTCATTCAGAAAAATAATGGTTAATCAATGACTAATCAATGAAGATGTGTAACGTATTAGTTTGCAGTCCTTCATCATCCTATTTTCCTCAATTGCCTGGGGGTTTGTGTTCAGTACTTACAGAATCGATTACAATTGTGAGTGATCATTCAGCTCATGTTGAGAGCTGTCAGCTGTGCTTTCTGCTAGGAGTTTTTGCCCTCCTGTTTAATAGGAGATGCTAATATTTAGCTGTATCTGACAAGCTAGATAACATAGTAAAAAAATTTTATAAGAAGTGCTTAAGTAACTAATTGCAACACTACATGTCACTTGATGAAACTAAACTTTTCCTGACTTCACAATAATCATAAGCATTACTGGCTTGCTGTGGAAAATTAAAGGAAAATAGCTGTCTGCTTGAGTCTGATCATGCCTGCAGGGAAGGTCTAAGAAAGGCAACTGACAATGATGCCTTTGTGCATAACTGCAGGGGAAAAACAGATAATTCTTCAATTTTCATATAAACTGACATTCATCACCATATGACATTAATGTGTGCGCTCAATTTCCTACCAGAGCCACTAGAAAAGTTGGACCCACAGACTTCAGATACACAACAACATAAGTGAGTAACAAAGGTTTCCATAACGAAAGTAACGTTTCACTGCTTGACAAGACTGTTTGCTCTGAAGCAGATTTAAGCTTGTCACCAACATAAGGAGAAAAGATTGGCTGTTGTTCCCACACACATGCCAAATATATTACTACCAATGTATAGGTTTATTCACTTTAATTATTGTTTTCATACTTCTCCTAGAAAATGCATGTCAGTGGTAGTCATAGAGTGCGATGGTGGAAACTAATAATTGTTAATGTATTTCATTAAATATTTAGAACTGAACAGTATTGATTAAAAGTGCAATGATGTGTAAGTGCGCATTTCTAGCAGTTCTAGCTCCAACAGCTCCCTCTAGTGATGGAAATGTCAAAGCTCCCTTGCTTAAACTGAGCTACATTTGAATCCATGCTCAGCTTACT
>NW_010108652.1:82417-96372 GCF_000699245.1 Pterocles gutturalis | reverse complement strand
CTCTTTCCATTGCCAATATTAAGAAAAAGAGGGACAGAAAAGTTGCCTTACCAGAAAAAAAAAACATGTTAATGTATCTTTTCAACTTAAAACATTGAAATATAATTCAATAATCAAGGTTAACATCCAAATTTAATTGAGAAAAATAAAGAGTAATTTCTTCATTAATTTAAGGACAATAACTCACCTATGAATTCTTTTAAAATTGTGGGGTTTAGTTCAGTTGCCTTATTTTTACCTGATGCAATGGACAGGGAAGACAGCAATGGATTTCAGAAAACAAGCACTTTACTACCACAGAGGCTAAAAGCTGCACTGATACCCATGGTACTGAAAATAATCAGTGCCTGGTTTTTATATAGCGCACAGAAACAGTCCAAATACATCCTCTAATTCAAAACAATTAGTGACACATTAAAAGTAGCTACAAAGCAATATTATTACCTTGCTATAGAGAAGAGCATTCCCAGCATTAAGTCATTATATTTTTATGGTTTTTGTCCCTCATCTGTATTGGAAATAAAATTAACTTTTGCAAAAGCATAGATAATAATAACTTCTTGGTTTTATATGCAGACAGATTGATATAGATCACCAATTTCTAACATGATCAGAGAGACGGCTAGTGTATTTAGCACTACTGCATACAGCAAAAATAAAACCAATTAGCTATTAACCACAATACTACTACTGACAAATAAAAATATAAGGCCTAAAAATTTTGTGTAGCAATGATCTCTGTACAATCAAGTAACAAGCAAACATTGTAAAGGAGTAAACTTCATGTAGCTATGCAGTCACATTATCCACAACAGCCACAAAAGCATGATAACAACCATTGTATTTAGCCTCCATTTTGAAAGAAACTGGTGTTTTAATTTAAGATTGCTTGGCTAAGCTGCCCCTGAAGATCTGAATAAGATTCCTACTGGTAGCTTGGTTATTTTTCCCCTAAAGATTTCTATAGTACACAGAAATATTTAGACATGGTCAGTTCACCTTAACATGTTGAACACCCACCCCAGCTCCCAGCCCTTCAGAATGACAACACAAATAATTGCTCTGAAATCACAAAGTAAAGGAAACAACACTTTAAATCACAGATGGCACTTTTAGTGCAAACTCCTATTGTTTTTAATTTCTTAAGTTCCTGACAAAGACTCAAAGAACACACAGGCAAAACAGATCCATTCCCTTGTAGTTTTTCAGTGTCTACAGAATAGCTGTATTTTGTTAGACTAGTTAAGACAAGAACAAAAATACTTGTCTGCTTACATCAAGTTCATACTCTGAATTACCTTGCTTTGTCAGCTGACACTTTCTTTTCATCTGGAAGGTCCCAGCTCACGGTAATACTACTATCAATAACAACTAGAGTATGGTGACTATGTGTGACTAAAATCTTCTCATTTATGACTTTGCAAGCCAAACTGTATCCTGGCATTTCATTAAAATTTCTTTCTAACACACTTTTCTTGAGTGAAATTGCTGATCTTTGTGTTTAAAATGCAACATTCACATCAAAACATCTAAGCAGCCATATTACATATCAACAACAAAAGCGCAAATTTTATCCAAACAATTGATAATAAAAGTCTTATGAACTATGATATGATTCCTGATGCACAGAACATTTCTCTTTTTTTTTTTATTTAAAGATATAATCATCAAAACAATGACAAATGAAAGACTCAGAAAAGGTTATGACTTGACAAAGTAACATTTTTAAAACTTGGACACCAATCAAATTGATATAAGCATCAGTGATGCAACACTTTCTGACACTAAAGTCTTTACCACTGTCTAAAACATATAGAATAGCCTATTGCAATTGCTTAGTGTCAACTTTTGTTCATAAGCTCTTTCATAAAAGTGAAACAGGGAAAAATGATTTAAAGCAGCTCAATTTGTCTATTTACCTTAATCTTTAACTATTCCCATACGTCTTAGCTACATGATGTATGACTCTCCATAAACCAATTTTTCAAAGATATACAAGACAGAAAAAAGTCAGGCTCCTAACCTTTTGTGCACTGAACTTTCATAGACAGCTGGCAAAACAAAACACTTCTAGGTTTCAGAAAAAAGCTGAAAGGTTATTTTGCTCTCTTGCTTTCATGATGCATTTGCATCTGTTAAATAAGATACAGTTGAAATATTTCATCACAGCAAACAATCTCAAGGGAGAAAGGCCTTTCTAAAATTTTGAAATAAGCCAAAAAGTTGATGGCTGCTATTTTAATAGAACAATCAGACTCCAAATTTGGCAAGCAAACACTAGAGTTGTGCACTCTTTTCTGAAAACCAGCCTGCGACACCATCCGAATCCTGAAATTAAAAACTGCAAGTGGTGCAATCTTGCCTCATGGTCACATGCATAACTCAAGGCACTACGTCTAACAACTGTTTTTCTAAGTATTTGGTAGTAACACTCTAATATGCATCAGTTTGAAGCACATGGCAACGCAACACATACTTTTGCTTTAGCAAGACCTTCCCTGGCAATTTAGAAAATAAGAAACACACTGCAGAATAAAAACATCTGACTTACCTAGAATGGTTGGCAGACTGGAGCAAGGCAGAAATGTGTTCATTAGCAGGAGGTTTTTGTTCTGTCCAAGAAGTTGCAGCATAGGATCCATCTGGGCATTGGGAGGAAGCAGGGTACCAGGTAGGATTATTCAGAAACTTACTGCTCCCACTCTAAAAAAAAATATAAATAAAAAGAATTAATATAAATATTGTAAAAAGGTTTAGGTTTTTTCATACCATAAAAAATATTTATAATTCTGTGTACTGTGGTAAACCAGTTAAGAAATACAATCTTCAATTCATAGTAAAAATGTAATTCATATTTTTTTGTTTCCATTTTAAATATTTAAATACACTTCTACATTAAAGGACAGAATGGTGAACTTCATCTTCATAACTCACAACAGCTTCTCATATCAACAGGAGCTAAAGCTTTTCAGTAAGTCTAGCACCATACGAATTGCCTGTAATTTGGTATTGCTATGCACTTCAAAAACATTTGCTGTCAGAGACAGAGCAGGTAGAGATAACTAACAATGGAGGGACAGGGGCTGTGTGTAAATTTTCTAAGACTGTATTTTTAGAAACCTCACTGTCATAAAACCTGTTTGTGCTAAAACAAAACAAGCTACATACATAGAAAGAAAAAAAAAAAGAAACCCACACTTCTTAAACTTACAACTTTAGAGAATGAAAAATACATTTAATCCAGAATATATATATTTATATAAATATTTTGAATGCTAGAATTAAAATGGGTCATTTTTAAACTTCAAGTAAGCTCGAGAAACTGACTGCAGATCATGTATACAATGTAGGGTCAATGCTATATTGAATTTCTAGACCATTTTCAGACTACCTTCTGGCAATGGAAGCATTTTGACCACTGACACTCCCTATGGGTATATCTGACTATCCTGGTACAATGCACTATTCCCTATTATTGAATCTACAACAAACTGCTGTAGGTTATTCATTGATTGAGTGTTTAAGTGTATTCTTTGGGAGCAAATGGAGAACGAAATCTGTAAACAATCACGCACACAAAATCAGCAGAATTCTTCACTCGGAGATGGTTTTCAGTTTCAGCACTTAATTATCTCTATTCTTTGATAAAAACTCTGTCACTTTATTTAAAGATGCACAGGAATTTTGCTTTTAAAAGATACACCAAGCTACAATGTGGAGCTGCACATTTTATCTCAAAGAAAAATTAAACCATCATTGGCCAATATGACTACATAAGGATATAAGGTTTAAGCACATCTGCCATACTTTATGCTAACATCTTTACCTACATCAATTACAATATGTACTATCACTGTTAAATAACCAATATAGATGCAGACTGTAGCTCTGTAATACTCCTAATAGAGGTTAGAACAGATATTAAGAGCTACATTTTCATAAGCTCAAGCAGTAATTGTGTGTGCTTGTACGCCTGTGCATATCTTCAATCAAGCTGTATTTTGATATCACAGGAAAATGTTCCTTTTTCAACTTTAACCACTGCAAAACCCTCTTTTCTTTCTAATATATCTCTGAGTTCGTTTGTACAGTTTGTCTGCCCCTATGTATTTATAGCTATTGCCTGAATGAGAGGTTCATACAGTACTAGGGAGCTAAAAAAACTGAACAAGACATTTGAAGCTGAGTTCATCATAATTTCCACCTTTGATTTAACAAAAAATAAAAAAGGGGTCATCCTGAAAATATATATAAGCAATATGATTTCAGCTTGATAAAATTGTATTTGTATGCCACTGCAGTACAAAAGCGTAACAGAAAGTTTACATTTCTTAGAGTTAAATCTTTAAGGTTAATTTTGCCATAAATCTACAACACAGCTTTATTATTCCTTCCCATTCTCACTGAAAAACTGTAACTACAATATCATTACTTTTTATTTTAAAACAGCACCCAAACGCCAAGGATACAGGAGCCTTCATCATGTGAAGTCCTTTCCACGCATGTAGCAAAGATTTGATTGTGCTCCAAAGAGCTCAAAGTCAAGCAGTCTGGAGCAAAACACACAACAACACGTTGAAAATAACTTTTTTGCTCTATGAACTGAGCTTCGAGGTACATTATTATTCTGTTACACTAAAGTATTGAAGATGGAGGAGAACCTGCGTGCTCCATGTGTGAAGACACTGCAATGTAAGTTGAGTATATACTAGGTCTGATCTGTCTATAAACCACCTAGGGATGAATATTCACAGACAAAAAAAAATATTAGGGTGCAGCACAGGATTCTCCAGGTATTATAATTCAAGCATTTTAGCTGCACATGCACTCACTGTAAGACAATGCTCCCTTGTGCCTGTTGGCAGCTAGACACACGTGTGGCTTTATTCAGACTGCAGGCTGGAGTGAGGTCTTCAGCAACGTCCCCTTGGAGAGAACCTTAAGTTCACAGTCAGTCCAGAAGGATTCAGTTAGAAAACAGGGAGTAAGACTGCAAGTTGCACCATGGAGAGCATCTGTTCTGCAACTCAGACACTCCCAATAGGTGCTTTTGAGCAGACACTCAAGCGTGTTATGAAATTGTGGTATCAATTTCCTCTGCTATCTGACCAGGTTCAAATCCATACCTCGACCTCCCCAGAGGGCAGCTCAGCCATATGCCAGTAACCCCAGCCTATGCTTTCCCTTCCACTTTAGTAGAATCATGAACACATACTTCACGGGCTAGTGTAGCACTGGAAAGATTCATGTTTGGAAATCCAACAGTACCAGCCTCTAGATGCTTGCCTAATTCCATAGATGTCCAAAGGTGTGCCCAGGAGTGGGATTCAGTTGCATCCCATTACAAATACTTGTGTAGGAATCCTAGAGTATTTTGTCTGGTCTCCAGCTGCCACTTCAGAAACACACAGCTTTCCCATAGTACATCTTCTGGCCATGTCACATGCAGATATGTTGAATACTCCAAGACTGCCTGAAACAGCACAAAGTCTCTACATGTTGACACAGCCTACACTTAAGCTGGCAATAGCCCATAAGGTTCCCAGGGCATCCTGGACACCAGAAGCAGTCTAACCATGTTAGCTCTCTTGAGATGTGACAACCAACACAGACAGCGCAGGCACAGCTAATATGGTTTCATTTTCTTAGCCTGTAGTTCAGGTATTCTTCACAACACTCATTGGACTATGGAGACTTACTCTGTTGTACTGCTTCTAAGTACACCCAGAAGCATTTATTCTTGAGCACTGAACAACTGTGTATTCATAGCCTACTGGGAAGGTGCTTTTATGAACAAGATTTCATGCACTTTGTATGTGTTTTGCCTGCTAACTGTTTCAATCAGTCCCTGGAGCAAGAAGCAGAGCACAGATTTCCCATTCCTAGCAGAGTGTCCCAGCCAGGAGTCTTCCTTGTTCCCTTCAGGCCAACACAGCTTTTCTGCATAGAAGGAGGGGAAGAGCAACCTAGATACAAGATAAGATAGTGAGGCCTCTCACTGAAAGAGGAGATAGGGGTTCAAACCTAATATAGGTTCAACTCTCCACCAGTCTGACCGATGCTCAGTGCTCTGACCTCTTACCAGTGGACAGTAATTCCTTTCAGGAAAGGAATATTCTGTTTTGCTTTTTGTAAAGCACCAGCTCCAAGAACCAAACACCAAGAGATAACTTAAGGTTATAAATATCACATAAAGGTAGATGTTCAAGCTCTAAAAAATTAATGTGGTGCTTCAATACCTCTTGTATTCATGATTTCTTATTGACTAATTTAGATGGTCGCCCTATAAGTGTCTTTGCATGAGAGATCAGTAAATCTGATGGCTTATGCTATCAGTAAATCTCTTATTAGTCAGAGAAGCCAAAGTAGGGGTTTCACGTTGCAAATGAGGCCCCTAGACATCAGGTACTGCAACATCCAGTGTCATAACAGCTGTACTGTGACCCTTTAAGGGCACGTATACCTGCAGGTCCAAACACACAACTAACTGTGCAGGCTGTCTAGAGGACTTGGGAGCACTTTAAGCCTCACCTTGAATCTCTGGTGGTTGACTAACTTCAAGTTAATTCTCTTTGTTATAGGGCTTCCCTTGGAAATGAGGGCTTATGACACCATGGGAATTTTCATAATACTTCAAAGCAAGGCAATCACAAAACCAGATACAGCAACAAGAAAAGTAAAAGTTGTGGGGGGGAAGGGAGAGACATTGTTCAGTTGGCTTTTTTACGATCAATAAAGTTCTATGGCACTTGTAACTATGCTTTCTTTGTAAGCTTATCTTGTAAGGTTGGGTAAACCTAATAACAGCAGTATTAAAAAAAATTACTTGTATTTTAGCTGGTATGTGAAGAAGAAAAAAGGAATTTCTTCCTCTGCATACAACACACACACAAAGCAAACTATCCTTCATAAAGAATTTTTCCTTTGGGATAGTTCTCTGCACATATCTTTAAATTATATTAACATGGAAAAACTAGGGCATTCAGCACTTTTCTGCACAAAAATCCATTATGTTCTATTTCTCATCCTGAGGAAGACATCAAGATTGCATGTAATCACCTTGTCACTGTTCCAGTGTAAGTGTGGTCAGAACTTATGTTGTAAGCTCCCAAAAATGGGGCTTAGTCATTTGACAATAGATGTTTCATTACCCAAGTAAAGTTTGTTGATTAGTTGAAATAAATTGGCTCTGCTCCAATATTTGTTT
Source organism: Pterocles gutturalis (assembly GCF_000699245.1). Lineage (NCBI taxonomy): Eukaryota > Metazoa > Chordata > Aves > Pterocliformes > Pteroclidae > Pterocles > Pterocles gutturalis. The sequence goes on along the minus strand of NW_010108652.1, from coordinate 89,165 downwards.
CAAAGCAATCCAATGCTCTGCTCCAATATTGTTTCAAAGGGCCACATGAAAGAAGTCTGAGCCCATTTGGGTGAGCTAGTTAAAATCTGGCAGGGGTGCAGCACTTGCCATTAAGGCTGTGCTAGGAAGAACTCACAATCAGGAAGCAACAAGGCTTGAGATTGCACACGCTACATTAGTTCTGCTCCCTGATGCATATGTATTACAACATAGTCTTGAAATATACACTCACTTCCTCTCTCAGTCATAATACATACTTTCCATAGGAAAACACATGTAGACATCCTATTACATATTCTAGGCACAGAAAGTCTTCTAGAACATCCACAACATACATGTACAATAAGGAATGTGATTCTAGACTATAGCAAACCAAGTGCAAACCACAGGTTTATGTTTGCATTCTGCCAAATGCCTACTTACCTGCTCCCACCTTTTTTGTTGCACCTAAGGGAGTCCTCACTGACAACTGAAAAGAAATCTGTACCATGGTTGCTACTTAAGTCCATAGGCTTGCCACAGGGGAAAAAGACTTACATCTTTAGGGCATACCACTGCCACTGCTAAAAAATATGTTACTAGGATAGTCCTAGGTTTTAACAAGCATGTGTTAGTAGGCATTGCTTTAGGAACTATGGGGTAAAGCAAAAACAGATGAAGTTTGCTTTTCACAAATCGTGGTAGTCAAGATGGAGAACAATTATTATTTTGCTCTCCTTTTTGGGGATGAGAAGAATGCACGATACACAGAAAACTCTCTGAAGATTATTTAGGCAGGGGTCTGGCTTGACTCCTTCAAACCTAGAAGTTACCCCCCCCACCTTCTCTTTCTCTCTTTCAGGGAAAGCTTCTTCAGTTCCAATTATCATGACTCAGAATTTTATATATTCTGTAATATTCTGTAGTAAGAAAGGCTGAAGGAACGATTTTTTTTAATAGTAGTGTTACCACTTCTACTATGAAACTTAAGGGGGAAGGCAGAAGCAGGCAGGACAACTTGCAAGAATTCTAGTGAATCATGGAATCATTTAGGTTGGAAAAGACCCTTAAGATCATCAAGTCCAACTGTTAACCTAACACAACAAAGCCCACCACTAAAAATGTTGATATATGAATAGTTCAACAGTCGTCCAGGCAGAGAACCACAGTCTCACATTTGGGAGATAAGACCTGAGAATTAAGTAAAAGAATAACCTCAGAGTCCTATACAAGGAAATCTAAAGAGCAAACACCTCAGAAACAGCCTTTTAAAAGGGCTGAGGTCTGATCCACACCAACAAGAACAATCTCCTTCTTAGGAAACTATTTGAAGAGAAAAAAGTGACAGTTAAAAGGGAAGATTTCTATATTTTTGAAACTTTATTACTTGCAATTAGTAGATTTTCTGGGTACAAGATCGCTTCTTAATAATCTAAAGCTCTTTTCTACATTAGAGGTTTAGTTGGTCTTGCACCTTGACAGATTCAAAAGGCCCAAAATAGAAGCAATACAAGCATATGTCTTATATCTTTAAGTGTTATGTGGTACTAAAGGAAAAAAGTAATTTTAGAAGCTAGACTATGACACCTGAATGCAATAAAGTGACTACTGAAGGTGCTACATTTCATTTGTATAGAGTATAAATGAGGTGAGTGCACTTTTTTTACATCACAGCTCAGAAAATAACTGTTGATCTAGAACAGTTGGAAAAAATTAGATATTGACACATCAGTTTAGAAAAGGCTTAATACAGAAGGACAATGAAAGAGTTGCATGTTTAACATTAGCATAACAGTGACACATGTTGCAAATGTAATTACCTAATAAGCATATATGAAAGTTGCCAGAAAATAATCACTGACAACTTACCATAGTTACTTGAAAAATCAGCAGTTCCAACTGCCAAGGATGCTAGAGGCTGGCAGAGACAATGCTTGCTGCTGTCAGAACAAAGGGAGAAGCTGGTGGGAACACAGGCACATTTTGTTTAACTAAGGTAAGATTATTGCTAAGGTATCTGGTGCAGATGGAGGAACAGTTCTGATGGGGGATAATAACTAGGACTAGTATCTGGTAGACCCTGAAGAACTTTCTCTTCTTCCTTCTTCTAATAATTCTGCTACTTCCAGGTTAGAAAGGTTTAAAGCCAAGTATGTCTAACATAGTGGGGAATTCACAAGAGAAATATAAGCCCACCTGATTGGTGGTCACAAAATTGACCCTTTACCAACCCATGAGAAACTAGTCGAAATGAAGAGACTTTGCCTGTAGCCAGCTGAATGCACAAGGTGAGCTGGGATGCCTGTGATTGATAAAACATTCACCACTTAAAAGCCCTGGAGCTAAGAGACTAATCCATGGAATAAAACCTTTTGTAAAAAAAAAAAAAAAAAAAAAAAAAAAGCCTACCAGATCAGCTGCAAGCTCCTTCCAAGGATGAGTGCTGTATAAATTGTATCCCATGCCTTTTGATGAGGAACAACTCTGATGATGGCATACCTACACCATTGTCACAGAGGTACCTGCCACATAAGCATCATCAGCCATCAAATTAGCTTGGTCAAGGCCAAAAGACAACATAAAAAAACTCAGCAAGAGCTATTTCAGTCTCCCCAAAAAATACTTGAGTACTTCTACATTGACATCAGCTAAAAATCACTGAAAATTAAACATAAAAATGAAATTATATACATGCTACTAAGCAACAGAAGTCAAGTTTAATTATGTCAGGCTGCTTGGTTCAAATATTGCTCGTAGAAATCAGATAACACAATTCAGAAATCAGGAAGTTTAGATTGTGATTATATTTGCCCCATATAAATAGTTATAAACATTTCACTAGGACTATTTAAACAGAAGCGTGACTGCTGTTACCATAATTCGTTCTTATCTATTGCTTCCACTACCTAAATGATCTCCAAACGCCAAGGCATAAGACGATGCCCACAGTCCTACAACAGGGTTGTCTTGCCCTCCTTACCACTGATTAGGAAATGCATTGATTCATATTAGGAGTACAGAAACGAACAAGGATTGCATGACACAATCTTACCTTGCCTTATTTTTATTTTTTTTTTTAACTGTAGCATAAATAAGGTCATCTCTTCTGTAACACACACTGGGTGCGGAGAAGAGCTTATTTAAGAGTCTTCCTTAATTCAGAAAGGGACCCAATTTCATTTCCTATCCTACCATTCTCCAGCAAAAGGGAGCCCAGAAGGGAAGAATGGTAAATTTGCAAATAAGATTAAAAGCATGTTTGATTTCTTAGGGATCTGAGCTAGACACTGTCACTTAGAAGAAAAAAAAAAAAATTGCTTATGAGTGATCTACTGCACAGCAGGACTTTGGTTGTGGTTACTTGCAACCTGCTCCCTGACAGCTACCCATCAATTCTGTGCTCAGTGAGTCTCAGAGCAGAGAAAAACACCATCCTAAATGCTTGCTGTTAAAATTAAACTGCTCTTAACAAAATGAGTGGACATCAAACATCCAGTCTTGTTAAAACATACATGAGAGTCACTTGGCTCCTGCAAATGCTGTTTAAAGTACACTGAATTTCTGATCAACAGAAGATTGCAATTGTGCCTGTATGAAGAAAAACAAAGAGAGCATTTGTTTGAAATTGATCTCCCCAGTGCAGCTTTTAATGTGTTGTTAAACTCAGCCATTTAAACCAGAACCAGTGAAATAAAACTCTGATGACTCTTAAAGAATTCAAGATTAATGCAGAAGGAAATTACCTTGCCTAGTCATGCCTACTTTTATTAGTACTCTGCAGTTGTGTTTCATTTTAGATGTGGCAAAAGTATGATTTGAAAGTCAAGAAGGCAACTTCTTGCATTTTGTATTTAATTATTGAACACAGAACAATGCTAAAGCTGCATTTCCAAAACTTGTGGTGTTGCGTTTTGCAAGCTTTACTTTACAAAACTGCAGCGATGGCATTAAGAAATTATGTCTTCCCATGACCATGCTGAGAAACGGCACAGGTATTTTTGAATACACATTCCAGTAGTCATTATACCAGCATTGCAGAATTTGACAATTTTTCTTTATTTTCAGATTGCCTTTTTTTTTTTAATATGGTGAAACAGATGCAGTCTTCAAACATTTCAGTAGGCTCCCCTGATTACACACATGGGGTACAAGCTTTGAAATTATTCCTGGTGTATTACTTTCAATTTTTATTGCAGTATGTACTTTTAAGGAGAGAGCTAGATTCAGCTTATGGTGAAGTTGGTTTTATTTATAAGGCTACAGTGCACAGGGAATTCATCAGCAAAATGGCAAAACAAACTAGACCAACTAGGTTAGAGAAGTCCTAAAACATTTATCAAGTTCTTCATATGAATGGTACTCCCCTTAGCACACCCCAGCACACAACGTGAACTTCTCCCTAACTCTCTGCTCACAAGAGCGACACAGCTATACTCTTGTGCAAATGTTTCTGTGCCTAATCATTAGCTACACAGCTCAAAAGACATTCAGTATATGAGTTAGTTTAATTTTAAATTAATATAATCTGCTGTTTACCTAGGCCTGCCTTTAAATACAAAGCTGAACTCAATGAAGCAATTTTATCACCTCCCTTAAACTCTTTTTTATGCAAAAGAAAGCCTCCAGAAAATGCTTTAACAAAATACATGCATACTAAACAGTACTGTTTCTCACTGGTGAGAAACACTGAAGAACAACAATTTTTATTTTAGCATTGGTAAATACAAGGACCATACAAGAATGGCATTTGGTTCTTTGTGATTATATTTTGATGGTTGTTCACATGACCAAGAATGGGAGGAAACAGATCAAGTAGCAGTATTAGATTTCTAAATATTTCCTAAATAGTCTTTTCTTCTTTTTCTAGCCACAAGGAAAAAAGGAAAAAAAAAAAAAGAAAAAGAAAAAAGAAAAAAAACACTTTACAGAGAAGACTAGCAAACATTCTTAGAAGTACTTTGAACCCTCCATAAAGAAATATGAGACAAATAGTAAAAATCCTGAGGTATAAAGTGCTTTTATCATGAAAGAAGCTATTACATGCTGAGATTCAAACTTCAGCTATGAATTACACAGAACTTTTAGCTATTCGTGTGCGTGCAAGTGTTTAGCACAAGGTTGACAGCTCCATAGAGAGCTAAGCAAATGGTGATTGACTGAGTCTATGCTTAAACCTGTCTGGTCCACACTGAAGGTCTTTATAGCACTCAGTATCACCAGGCAGTACCTTTGGGAAGAAAATGAAGAGCAGATTTTCCATTTGAAAACAGCAAAGATATTTTTAGGAAAGCAGAATGCAATTACTGAATCTGGAATTTGGCCATGTCATTGGCATTAACTTTCCTCCTCTTGGAAAAAACAGAACGCCATGAAGCCTTGAATGACCACAGGTGGTCAGGACATTGAATTTGCATCTTGTCTGAAAGACTTCAAGTGTGTTACACAAGTATGCAGGGAAAAAGAAAGTCTTGAGCTGTCAAAAGGAACCTCTAAACTCAATGAGCACTTTTCATTGTCACTAAAAGGAATAAATAAAAACCAAATTTTTATAAGTTTTATGTCCCAGAAATTTTACATGCCTTCACTGCAGATCAGACCTTCCTCTGAATAAAGGAAGGAAAAACACCAGCAATTTCTTACATCCAGAACCTTGGGGGGGGGGAGATGGGTGGAGCAGAAAAGAGAAACAGAGGGAGCTACAAAGACAAAATACTGCAACACTTGAGCATGTACTTTGAGGGCCAAAGAGGCAGTCAGTTGATTACTGATAATAAATTTATTTTTATATTGAGAGCCATTCACTTTTAAGCAGCGGGAGGGAGAAGCTGGGGAATTTTTCAGTTGCTTTATTCAACAAATCACCAGGCGTATCCGAGCAGGACACATCATTGCAATACCCAGTCAACCTCTAAATGTTAAACCAATCCAGCCTGCTGACTGGGGGCACTTGCCTGAGGGTTAGGAGAAGGGACTCAAACTCTTGAAAACAGATTTTGAAACAAGAGCAAGACTGATCCTTAGCCTTTTTTCCTGCCTCACCTAGAAGGCATTCACTGATATTCACCATTTTCTAGTATGACAAGAGTCCTGAGCCCAAAAAGGCCATGAGATCAGTAACTGGCATTCAGACTTTACCAAGGGATCTGACACACCAGAACTGCCTGAAAGCATTAGAGGTGTAGTTTATCACCACAAGCCACTCTCATCCTGTTTGTGCAGAAGAAGATTGTCAGCAGTTCCAGGTCACCCCGTGGCCATCACCTCCTGTTCTCACCAAGAGGGAGGACTGAACACACACTGGATTCTTCACCTCAAGAGGCAGTTGTCACACACCAAAGCAATTCCTGCCCCCAAACTCTGGCAGGAGTAGGCACAAGAAAGTTTTCCACCCTGCAGCTCCCTTTGGGATCAGCCCTTCCTCTCCCTAAAACAAGAGCCAGCACTGCCTATCTTCTCAGCAGTACAGGAAAGTGCCAGAGCTCATGCTTACAAAGAGAATGCAGGAGTTGAGGTAAGCAGGTGCCTGGCAGAAAAATAATTAATACACATTCTGAGGAAACAGTGAGGGACGGATTCAGATACCCTGAGAGGAGGAAAGTAAAGAGGAAACAAACTTGTTCCCCCAATAACTGTATCCACCTCAGGAGCTCAAAATCAGCCCTTCTCCCTCACTCCTCAAAACCTGTCTCTACCATCACCAAACTTATTTAAATTCTGCTTATACCACAAAGTAATCTTTTGTGAGTTGAACATCTAGTAGCATCAGTCT
>NW_010108652.1:67657-82386 GCF_000699245.1 Pterocles gutturalis | reverse complement strand
CTCAAAAAATTGTGCAATAAAATATATAGGCAACATCAGCTTTATTGTGGGAACACTTTCAGAAACATTTGCTGAAATTCTTCATTTGCCTAATTTCAGCTTTTGCTAATATTGAAGTTTCCCTTTTCCTCTTGCTGCTTGATCTTAAGCCCTTGCCATGTCTAATATTTCATTTGCATAGCCAAACGATATGCGACTACAATAGATAATTTTTTTTTAAACTCATCTTCAAGAGTCAGTTCTTCCCACAGACATATCCCCAACAAGACTTTTTTTCTTTATGCAAACGCCTCTTGGTTTTGTTACTGTAAGTGACTAGGATTGGATGGCAAGAACAGCCAGATTTTACCACTACTGTGGCCTAATTAGATAATTCCTAGGTTCTTGAAGATAACTTTAATTCTCTTTTTAAGGATTTCTGGTGATATTTTTTTTTTCCTAGCAACCATCAGACTTATTACACAGTATATAATCCCATCTCTTTGAACACAGGAGGAGGAAATCAGACAAGGAAAGTTTATTTCTTCATAATGGAAGATTTTCTGATCACACCTAAAAAAAAAATTGTCCTTGTTTAACTGACAGAAACAGGCTATGCTGTTGCATCTGTAGGTTTGGGGGGTTTTCCTCCTATATTTACACAATACTGCATATAACTGCAATTAAGCTGAATTTGCACTGCTTACCTATGGCATGAGGAAACCTCTCTACACACAGTTCACATGCAGTCCGGGACAGCAGCTGATTTGCTTGGCCAATAGTTACACCTCCATTCAGACATCATTAAACAAGCATTTAATCATTCCCTCCTGCAGCCTGTCAGAAAGCAGTTTACACAACCAATAACTCTGGGGAGATGTTGTGATTGTACTGCCAAGGGTTGGGCAATACTTATTGATGTGAAACTGTGCTAAACTTTGTGGTGTTTCTGCTTATCTGTGTGATAGCTAAGTATTTCTAGGGTTCCTGCCACTGCAACATGTAAGCCTACACTTAAAAGCTTCTCTCTCTGCTCTGAAAAATTATGTTCACTCTACAATGAGCAGGAAACAGCCAAAAGCACTGAAAGCACAGCAGGACAGGGTTGGGGGCATCAAAGGAGAAACATTTGTGTCACCAGCCAGGTTAGCAGAGCCAGCAGGGAAGCTGCATCGAGGATAGAGAACATTAGATGTCATGAATTTCAAATTTTGAAAAGGGCTATAAAAATTCAAAATCAGACAGAAATAATACAGTTTGAGCCAAACTAAAAAAAACCCCAAATACACCACAGAGAGGAGGGACAAGTATTTCAGACAAAGAAAATAGGAAGAGTTAAACAATGAAGGTTGTGGTGAACAAAGAACACCACGCAGCATTTCTCCAGGCATGCTAACTGTATTATAGTATTACCTGTTACAGTCAGGATGACCAGAAGTAAAGTTTTCCTGAGCTCGTGTGCAAGACAAAACACTCAGGAGAAGATCCAAGTCTCCAAATATACTTATGCACCTCTGTTCACCAGCAGCAATGCTGTTGTACTCATTATGTTCTACAGTTGTAATTAGAAGAGATGACCCTTCCTTGGAAACTTCACTTTAATCAAACTGCATAAAATTGGTGAGAAGACAGACAAGTTTCCAAGCATGGAAGCACTTCAAGTGTTTTGACTTGTTTCTAAATTGAGAATGATCACTTTAAGTTTCATTTGATTAATTTGGAAAAGAAGATGAACCAATCCCTCTAAGAGTTTCTCTTCAATAACAGTTTCTGAAACTACAACATCAAAAGCCCAGCCTACCCAAGCTGCAAGAACACAAAAAACCTGCAGACCTACTCCACAAAAACCCTGGGCCTCCAAACACATCAAAAATTGCCAGATGACAAAGACAGGTTTTCAAACACTGCCTCACTTGCTCTCAGAATACCTTGAGTAACCCAAGAACACCTTGCACATGCTCCTTCAACCCAGACTCTTGGGACTTTCTTAACTCCTCTAGGAGACGTGTGGCTCCTTCAAAGATGTACTATGTACATACTTAAGATAAAGAAGTGCCCAATACATCTATATCCTAAATTGTCATCTAACAGCCTTCCTTGAAACTTCATTAAGCCATTACTACTTATACTAGGAGAAAATCACACCAAGAAATTCACTCACAGTGGAAGATTCTGCCTTTTAGTCTTCAAACCCTGTAAGTCTAAAGCAAAACCCATCACTGGAATCAAATACCCCACAAGCCATCCTTTATGTAATGGAAGCAGGCAATCACAGAGCAGCCAAGACAGAAGATGTACATTAATTGCTGTAAAGACACCATGCTAAAATTATTTATGCCTATTACAAACCTATCCATGGTTTCTGCTAACTAACTCCTAACAACCACTGTGAACCCACATGTGAAAAGAGAACTGATAAAAGGGACAGAAATACTATTACTGCAGAATATTTTTCACAAAAGAACAATTCCATATCTAACTTCTCAGCCCTGAAGTGAGGAAGAGCTGAAGAAACAAGTAAGACAAGACCGGAACAAACATTCATAGGTCTACAGTGACAACTTGTGACAGAACAGTGACAATGTTTTTTTGGAATATTACAGTGTATTCACCAACCTTCTACCCCCAAATATTGCCTTAATGTTCCACAAATGTTAATTATCTCTGTCTTTCTCTGTGCCATGGAGGTTAGTGACCTTGTCACCCCTCTCCTTGTTAATACTCCTCCTTTGCTCCACAGGTCCAATCACCTTTTCTTTCAAATTGCCTAATTGATGAACATAATCAAGTTAAGCTCAGAGCAATTTTTCCTCAACCTACATTTAAATTTTGAAGGTTTTTTTGCTTCTATTTCAGACACTAAGAATGGTTTTCTGTTCAAAAGCTTGTTTGTCCCTCCTCTCCAACCCTGCTGCTGTATCAGTTGTTCTCTTACCAGTCTTATCAAAAAGCTTGAGCTAGGGAATAAAATTTGTTCAAACTAACCAAAAAGCTGCAAAATCATACCATTATTACCTTACTTAAGCCTTCAGATATGCAAAAACTTTACCAAAAGAGTTAATTTATATCTGTAACCTGAAGTTCTGTAAGAAAAGATAGGAGAGCACCACATAGCTTCCTGTAGTTATTTTTTCTAGAATAAAAAAAAACACCACGGGCTAAGAACAAAATATATCTAATACCATTATAATAGCCCGAAGTCTGATGCAGAGTCCCATGTTAAGACAATTCTCTCCCCCTCAATCTCTGAGCCAAACTTATCATATCTGCAGCTTTACATCAAGCAAAACACAGAAGTCTCAGTAGTACATGGCTATGGCTTTAAAAAAAAAAAAAAGAATCTTAAACCTCCTTCCACCTTATTTGCAACAAAACTTGGGCTCCTAAGGTATCTCAGCTCCTTTGAAAAGATTGATAACATTTCTGTTGATGTCAGAGTCTGCCTTAAGACACAGATCTTCTCTTCTGAACACAGGAAAATGATGCTGGCTAGTGTTAAGAGTCTCTCAACTGCATATTGTTCCAACGTTGGGCCATCAGGCACATTGGGGCAGGATAATTCAGTGATGGGGTCCAAGGAATCAAGCTGAACTTCGCAATTCCTAATACACACTACTACTGTTGGAAAGATGCATGTGCCCTGTTATATCAGTGGTTCCCTGGTAATAAAAACCACTGAAGACTTTTAGTATAATTTTGAAGTTAATCATTGTATAACCCTTTCATTTTAAAGTCCTTTTTTTCTTCAAACTGGCACTGATGTTTCAGATCCTTTCCCCATACAAAGTGACTCAAGTTATACATTGGCCATACTTTATCATTACATAAACAGTATACATTTTAATTGTGCAGCATTATCAACAAACCACTCCAAATCACTTCTGCAGCTTTCAATTTTAAATGACAGAAAGAAAACATAGCTACTTTGCAGTAGAGGCAAGACTAATCTATTGCTTCCCCCCCCCCCCACTTAATACTTTGGGGTTATTTTATTTCTGCTGGAAGCAACTATCGATTTATGTTTGCGAACTTGCTTGTCACTGAACAGGCACTATCACGTAAGCACTCCAAGCTACCAGAGAGCTGTAGTAACCCTGATTCCCAGCTCTCAACATGCTTATAATTGAAGCTGCCAATAGTACTGAATTCTATGGCTTTAGACGGCAGCTATACCAGCAGCAAGAGAGAAACCACCAAACCCTGTTCAACACCTGCAGTATCAATAAGATCTGAACTCAGGTCTCCTGAGGTGAAAGGAGAGTGTATCAAGACCACCATGCCACCTAGCCCTCAGCATATTAAGATACTAATTAGTCACTTTCCTTATTATTCAGTCAAAATATGCTGGATTGAAACAAATTAGATTTTTAGCACATATTTCACACATTGGATCAAGACTTGCAAGGGTTTTCTTTTATTATTTATAAGATCATGTGCTGTTTTGCTGAAAATGAGATGGTCTGCATGAGGAAAAAGGTAAAAGAAAAGCAGAGAAATGAAAATCAGATATTCCCTAATGATATTTAAAAATAGAAATTTTGCTACTGTTACATACAGCATGTTCCATCTTTTGAGATTTAATGGCTCTCTTGTGGTTTAATGGAGAATTACTTTCAGTAATTGATTATTAAAATTTAAAATTGCTAACCATCTTCATTATTAGATGAGCGAACATGTTATCCTTGTAATTAAAAAAGCTTGAGATTCACTTTCATCGTGTTGACAGAATGGACAGATAGGCACAGCACTCCAGTGTGATGGTTTCAGGGTTCTTGTTTGACAAAAATAGCCAACAAGTAATTTGATGATGAAGATACAGAACATCCACAGAGACTGAGCAAAAAATAATGAACAAAGATAAAATAATAATAAAAAGCCCTACAAACTAATTAAAGTTTTACAGTCCAAACTATCATAGACAGAATGCATAGAGTATTTTCCAATTAATTTCAGTTGAGGGGAAAAAAGAAAAGAAAAAGATATGCATATTGTTTGTGTTACAAATATGTATTATGTGATACATTGGAATTTTTTTTCCTAGATGCAGGTCTACTTTCACCCTTTGGAATTCAGTGCTGTACTTCCTACCTGCACAAACACAGAAACATGTTTGGGATGAGTCTGAAGACTACCATCTTCCCCCTTAAGAAAGCCTTACAGCTGAATGAAGGGAAGTAGACAGACCTGGTACCTTTGGTCATCCTGGACTGTAAGGAAGGAGAACCAGTTTTAAGATAACCTCTTGGGTACAGATGAAAGAGCTGAAGGTTTGCACAACAAAAGTAGTTATTTGGTCTTTCTATTGAGACTACCAACATTATTTTAGGTCCTAATTTCAATACAATAGGCAGAACACAAGAAAAATTGAAAAAATAAATATCTTTAACATAAAATTTTAAAGTTAAAAAGCATACCACCTTTCTGAAACTGTCTGCATTATGTTGTCAGTTCCCACACTTTGCAAATGATGCAGGACCATCAAAAGTTCAAGACTGTTATACAGTAGTGGAGCTTCAATCAGCCTGAAAATTATCTTTTCATCCTATATATTTAATGGTAGTTTCTTTGTCAAAGACATCCTTTGCATCAATCTATTGGTATATTTTCTCCAGTTTCCTCATCAAGATAAGAAAATTACCACATACATAGCTTATTCTGAAAAGCACAAAGAAATTTCCAAAGTAAATTGCAAAGATGTTGAAGAACAATTTTTCCACTGTAATTAGAGCAGGAAATATGCTCTGTTACCATCATATTGTGCAACCTTTCTAACCAAATGGTACTATCAGCGTCAAATCTCTGAACTATATCAGGGGCACAGTCCAAAAGCCTGGCAGTGTTCATAATCACATTCTCCTGTCTATTCCAGGTTCTGTTTTTTTCCACTCAGTTCTTGCCCAAGATGGTTCTTTTCATCTCCTCCAAAAGCACAGGAATGCTACTTACTGTACATATATGTCAGCACAAATTGCACTGTCTCAGCACAATGCAACAGCAGATTGAGAATAATTAACAGCAGACATTGACATATTGTTCACCAGTAACACCCTGGGATGTAATGTCAACAATATTTTCAAAATATGACATGGAGGGAAATCCCAGATCCTTAGGGATGTATGCTCCAATACATAAAGTAGTACCAGTTTTCCTCTATACAACTACTAGCAAATGAAGAACAGTAAGTATACTAAGTGTAAATATATACTGTACTACCTTCCAGGGTTAAAAATTACTATGGTTTTCCTATTGAACAAGATGCAAGACGAAATGACAGTCATAGAACAAATTAGAATGGATTGCAATGAAGGAAGAGTTCACTATTTCAAACTTTCCTGTGTGAACCAGTTTGCATTTTTATGTATTCCTTACTAGAACACTAGACACTTTGAGACTCACTGGCAGATAACCAAATTCCAATTTTAAATTATCTCTGAAAGTGAGCACTGTAGGGTTAGGACCAGGAAATTACAAATTGAGATTCCAATAGGATTATTTACAGGGATAGAAACAGAATGATAACTGTAACTATAAAAACCAAATTCTCTCTGTGGTTTCAAAAATTCTGTGAAAGTTGTTTGCACATACCTGTGATATTCCATGACTTAACAACCCCAATCTTCCTTCATTGTGCCTGCACTTCACACCAGGTATTTAATGCCTTAGCAGTGAAAGGCTGAGGACCAGCTTTCACCTTCTTTGGTCACAAGAAAATCCATGTCACAGAGGTATCCTAATGCTAAAGACACAGATGGGTTTGGGAACATGGGGAAGAAAAAAAAATAGCTATGTTTTCAGCTTCATCCTGTGAGGCACAGAGCGAACAGAACACTGGCAGACATCAGCAAGGTTGTAAGAAATACAGATACTTTTGCACGCTCAACACATCACTAGATTACCTGTTAGGCTCAGCCAATATCAAAGTTAAACAGAAGGATGTAAAAATTAGATTTGTTGATTCATTTGAGCAGACTATTACAGATAGCAGGAAGTATTTTATAGATATCCAATGGATTATGCTTCCTTTTCATCCTGTAGTGTTCAACTATGAAGGCTTGGAGACATGGGTGTTGAATGGATTACATTTGGTAATCTCTAAATAGCCCCACAACTACAAGTATTTTGGGGGTTAGGGGGTGGAGGGAAGCAGGAAAGGGCCAGATGGAAGCAAGTCTCAAAAGCTTTATATAAATAGTAATCCCAGTATGGTCCACAGAGCCTAAAAGCCAAGTCAAAGAAGATGGAGAAAGAAAATGCAAAAAGGGAATTTAAATTTGCTGTAATCTTGCCCTTTCCTTTAAGAGCACTGAATTCCTAGTAAACAAGCTCTACCACAAGCAGTGCCAGCACAAATCTTTACAGGTGCCTAGATGTAAAGAGCATAACTCTAAGGTTTGTTCTGGGAGAAGATTTAGGGGGGTAGGGAGCAGGCAGGTGGTGAACACTCCAAAAAGGTACAGATACAGCTTGGCAAAAGAGCCTCAAGACCCAACTATCCATGATATGTGGTCACAGAAGGCTAGTGCAAGTATCCGTACTGCACTATCCGTACCTGACTATACGCAGCACATGTAAACAATCAAAACCCTGTGCATGCTTGAGCTTTTCTTTAGTAACTCCTCACATTCTCCTGTATGAAAACACTAAATCCCTTGAATTTCACCAAAGGATCTATTTCCATAAGACACTTACTAAAATTCCAGATTGCTCTAATTCAGTATGTCATTGACTAATGTTTTTATGTCTGGATTACAAACCCATTGTCACCCCTACATGTGATACACTGGGTATCAGTTGGATGTTTGGCTCTGTGCCTGGTTACAGCATGGGAGACCCAAACCTTCAAAGCTGGCCTTATGTCCTTCTTCCCTCCTGAGAGGGTTTCTCCTTGTCCTTACATGGCTCTGCTGTGCTCTTTTTATAGCAACAGAATACCTAAAAACTAGTGCAAAGACAAATAAATCTCTGTCAGCAAGGACAGAGCAGAAATGAACTAATCAGGCAACATATTTTTTCCAGAAGTCCACTAATGTTAAACTCGCATCTTCCTGCACTTACCGTAAAGTAATGAACATGCATTGCTTATGCATGCAGGAAATCCTTTTTCCTCTCCTTGTTTTGGTAACTGCACGCTCAGTCTTTGGTCCAGCATGCATCACCCTGCCCAAGCAGATTTCCATTCCACTAATATTCTAAATGACTAGCTTATAGTACGCAAATTCTTGGATTTTATAGTTTTACATACATGTTGTCTCTGCCGCTTCTTCCTCCTCAGGGAAGGGCTCCTCACAGTCTTTTCCTGCTCCAACATGGGATCCTTCTCATAGGAGAGTCCTTCAAAAACTGCTCCAACGTGAGTCCTTCCCGCACAGGGCACAACCCTCCAACAAATGCTCTACTCCGGCATGCGTCTCTTCAAGAAAATTCATGACCTCCTTTGGGCACAGCTATTTCTTCCAACATGGGTTCCTCCACGCTACATCTCCATGAGCTACAGGTGAGTTCTGCTTTCATGGGCTGCACTGGGACAACATGCATCACCATTATTCTTCATCACACTGCAGGAGAATCTCTGTTCTGGGGCACCTCCTTCCTCTCCACTGACCTTTGTGACTGTGCAGTTGTCTCTCTTACATCCCACTCCTCTCCACTTCAGGTTTTTTTCACCAGCTCCTGAAAAACTCCTGGCTCCCAGGTGAGCCATGGCAGAGGCTTGGGCTGCAGCAGGTTGGGTTACAGAAGAAGCTGGGCAGGCAGTTGGACAGCCAGGCTGAGCTGGGCCCTGCCCATGCCCACACCAACCCTCCACATATTGTGCCCGCTCTTAAATATGTCATTCATTGAGGCACTGAGTGGCACAGCCCAGGCCAGGTGTGGTTCCAGCCTGGAACTGGGGGAACTTCCAGCATTTTCTCATAGGGCCCATCTCAGTCGTACTCCTCCGCCCCCACCCCTGGCTACCAAAACCTTGGAGGCAGGCACAGGGCAGGGCAGCTCTTAGCAGTTACTTCCAGGAGCCACCACTGTAGCCCCTCCCCTGCTCCCTAACAAACCCACCACACGAAACCACAACAACAATCTATTAAGTGATTGAAATTTTACACTCTTCACCCAGAAAGTTTCCGATAGGCTTTTTCTTCGTGTTGTTGTAACCATGACAATTATTAATTATAATATAGCTATCCATTTAAAAATATCTTCATTAACATAAACAGTATCAAATTCAGTCAGTTTTGATCTTGCTGCAGGGAGTACATCCTTCAAAAGATCGATCACTATCTCAGCACATTTTCATGCCGTCGCAAACGATACAATTGGTTTACTGATGCATTCAGCAAACAGGATTTATGAAATTCCCTCAGTCAGGTTTTCCATTGCTTTAAATCTATACCTGCTCAACTTGCAGGATCTGCTTTAGCTTGCTAAACTCCTGCAAATCCAGCTCTATTACAGTGCCAAAGGGATTTATATGTGGGTTTGCTTTTATAAACCACAGGCTGAAGACAAGCAATGTTTGGCACCTCTGAGAAGCAACCCAGTCTGGCACTTTGATGACCATGAATCAGAAGTGGGCAGATTTACTGACAGATACAGGGAGCCTTCTCACAGTACGTGGAGCTACAGCCACCTGCCCCCACCACCTCCAGGAAACTCAAAGCTCCACAACACCAGGTCCCACAGCACTCACATGCCTTGTGGGAGGGGGCAAGACAAGCCTCTGAACCCAAAAAGCAGCTCTGGAAGCTCCTGACTTCCCACTACCACTGCACAAGAAGTTCCAGTCAACCCCACCAAGGGCATCAATCAGAATACAAGGTCCCTCTCCAAATCATTACTTAGCTACAAAAAGGAGTCTCTTGGGTCTTAGATCAATGTACCACAAAGTCCTCCATGCTCCCATTCCTCTGCTTTTGTTCTCCTTTCCCAGCAGAAAAGAGTCAATAGTCCTCAGCCGACATTCAGCTCCCCTTTCACCAAGATGTTCATGAGCAGGAAACATAAGCTACTAGCAACACTTGGATTTGGCATAGGTACCAAGCATCACTGCAGTAAGGTCTCTCCAAATAGCCAATTTTAGTGTGGTTGTTTTAGCAGATGACAGAGGTGGAAATAAGTATAATAATAAAAAAATTAAATGCACAAAGGTAAGCCGAGAAAAAAAGGATACCAGTACTCATATCAATGCTTTGCTGATTACACAATAAACCAAACTGTACAGTAATTAACTGTAGCATCTAGCCCACAACATTTAGTTTTTTCCCTCAAAATAAACAGAAAGCCTGATGTACATGCATACACAAACAAAATATTCTTAGTTCTTTATAGAAATCATACAATGTACTATCAGAAAGTGTGCAAACTGAGGACCAAGTTCCAGTTCAACAGCATGCCCAAAGCATAGCACTTGCCTCCACAGGAAGCCAGACAACGGGTGTACAGATGTGCAGAATCTGACCAAGGTGGTGCAAGTATCAGATATAATTTCATGGGAAGCACAGTGAAAGCAACAGTTTTTATTCAGTCTCTCTGCTGAAAATATTTTTTCCTCTCTGTAATATTTTATGAACCTCGGCACTGTTCCTTTTTGCACAGAATCAAAAGATGAGTTTTGTTTGTGGTTTGGGTTTTTTTGTTTTGTTTGCTGGGTTTTGGGAGGGGATTTTGATTGATTGGGTTTTTTGTGGTTTGTTGTTGGGTTTTTTTTGTTTGGTTTTTGCGGTTTTTTTGTTTTTTTAATTCAGAGTGGTCACACACAAACACCAACTCACCAGCTTGGGAGCCACATACCCTTCATTACAAAATGCTCTTGGACCAAGAGAACTTCATGGCAGCACTCATTTAGACTCAGGGGAAAAAGTAGTTAAACTATGGTTATGTTAACTAACCATATGTTATGTTAACTAAAAACACAGTGCACTGAATTCGTTTTCCGTTGCTTATACAACTTATATTTTTTCCATTCCATACATTTACACAAGTACTGTTGTACACAGTTTAGCACTCAAAGCTTATAATTTCAAGAGCATGACAATCCATAAATATACACAGAATACTGCGAATATTAACTATCACTACAAAAAAGATCAGTGCAATGATTATGAAAGTATGCTGACCTCTGAATTTCTGGCTATTGTTTAGTCATGGACTCTATAAGCATTTTGTTGTTGCTTTATAACATACCAAATAGTTTAGGTTGCAGATGTTTCATTGCTCACTCCTACCTTTGCCAGAAGAGTGCTGAAAACCTGTAGCCAGTCTCAGACTGCAGACCAGCAGCAGAGTATGTTACAGTTCCCTGCTGTGCTCAACACATTGATACGAGAAGTGTAAGAGAACAAGGACAAAGCTTTGCCTCTCCAGCTCTAACAGTTCTGGAGTGCCCCATATTAAAGCCCTGCTGTCTTGGCTGTTATTTAGCTAGACCAACCTAGAACCTACAGTACCAAGTGTCCAAAAAAAAAAAAAAAAAAAAAAAAAAAAAAAAAAAAAAAAAAAGACACCATCTCACATTAACTAAGAAAAGGAAGTGAACTATCATGTTTTATCCAGAGCCAAAGCAGTGCAGAAAAGCAATTCAGTGTCTGCCAGGAAGAAATAAGTGCTGCTTCCAAAACTGATGAGGTAAAGAATTACAGTTTTAACAGTTGTCTTGTTTTTCAGGGCGGGTGAAGAAACAACAGACTGAGAGACATTTTAGCATAGTAAATATCTGTCTTACTGCATATACACACTAAAACCTGCCAGCTCAAATGGGACGCTTTCCCCTTTCTGAAGAATTTTGAGAGAGACACCATTCAGATTATAACCCGGTGGAAAATTTAAGTCGTAAGAGGAAAGGGAACAGCTCCTGCCCAGAACAGTGAAAAGATCTTGTTCCTAACTACTCTGATCCCAGGTCATGTTAGCTTTTTGTGGCATTAGGCAACAGCTGCTTAAAAACTGTCTTTCTGCAGTCCAGGAGACAAACAACACAGCAGTGTAGATCATTACTTTTCTGATAATGCTAGAAAACCTAGGGTACAGTTGAGCTGCTAATAAAGCCTGTAAAAGCCATTTTATCACACCCTACATACTCTTCTGGTATGTCTTCAAGGCTCAGTTATTCCTTTTTAATCATATATTACCTGTTAGCAACTCTTTGTCAAAAGATTCCCAGCCTCTTGTCCTTTGCTGGGTAGGAGGTAGCTATCACCCAGTCTTTTAGCTTTCTCCCTCAATTCCCTGCAGAAAAATCTCACCCTCCAATCCTCAAGTCCCAAGTGTCCCTCTCTTCTCAGGGACCATCACCACTTATTTTCTCGTTTGGTTGCCCAGCATATTTGATTCTCTTGAGGTAGAGCTGAATTAAGTCTTTTACACCTGCCCCCTTAGGGCTTGCAGACCCACTGCTCAGCCAACCAGGAAGGTTTCTAGGCTTCTCTTCTGGGTGGAAAAGAAGCTGTTCTGTAACACCTGCTTAAGTAATTATTACTAAAGCTTACGATCCTTTTGGATCTTTACATCACTTTTACAGATTTTCATCAGTAAACCAAGTACAGATCTGTGACCTTCCTCCTGTCTCTCCTGCACTGGAATTTCAAGTGCAATAATTGCCACATTTTGTTTCAATAGGATTTTTACTGCTATTAAATTTAAACCAAGTACAAGTTGCAAATTGCTTCTAGCCTAGGGCAGACACATCTTACTCCAGGGCTTAATACTTTATTTGACCCTAGTTTGACTTCATATCAGAATCTACAAGACTAATCAGAGGGGTAGCTTCAAAGAAGCTTCAGGCATTAGCATTTAGGCCTTTTCCTCAGAAATTGTTCCTCTAAGAACAACTATAACACAAATAGTAGTCAGCGTAAGAACAACAGAGCAACTGTTTCCACAAGCTTTTCCTTTTCTTCCAAATAGGAATGCAAGATTCAAGGACCTGCAAGTCCTCTACATACAACAGTGACCTTATCTAAGAAACGTTACACATAAGGCAGTAACACAGGTACTATGAGGTAGAATACCAATGTGCAGAAGCAGCTTAATATGTGCAATACTCTGTTTATCCTCTTCAGGAATTCTAACCTCCTACAGAGTCAAGAACAAACACAGACTGCACCTATAGTAAATATATCTATAAGCAGCAATAGTAATATTTTGCATTTACAGTAAACTCTCTAATGGATGCAGATACACAGCACTTAAGGTCTGAAAGCTTAGGATCATTGTGTTCAGTTCATTGCTTAGCATCTGGAAGGGCTATAGAAATCTTTTGCCTACCCATTTTTTACCCTTTTGCCAAAATTTATACACTTAGTATATTATACACTGTGATAGATGAAGCTGCTTTTTCACCTCTGTTGGCATGCCATCCCTAAAAATCATGACATTATTAACCTCTGTTTTTCAGCATCTAATAGATGTCACCAAAAAAAACCAGTTTTAATAAATGCATCCTGGAACATTCAGTTTGGAGCTAAGGTAACATATGTGAAAAGGAAAAATAATGATAAGTGATAAATGGGATAAAGATTTTAGGGAAATTTTATTGTATTTAATTAATCTACCATTTTTACTAAGTTGCTTTCAAGTGAAATGGCTTTTTACCAACTCCTTTTGAAAAGGTTAGAAGGGTATTCCCTGAGCTACAATCATTAGCATATAGATGTCTCTAAGTGTTAATTTCTGTTTTCGCTGAATGAATGTAATTTAAAATGAGGTCCTTTCAAATCAGTTAACTTGGGCCATTTGAGAAAGATAAGAAAAACAGACTCAAGCATGAAACTCAGCAAGACCTGCTTCTTAAGGATAAATATGTCACTATTTAAGAGTTTCCATTGCCAAATGCTGCAAATGATAGATTTCAGGAAAATTATGGGAAAGGGAGGGTGCTGGGATTAAAGTCCTACCACTAGGTGATAGAATCCCTTAATAGGGTTAACAATAACAAAAAAAAAGAAGGGTTATTTTTATAGTTCATTATTTAAAAGAATGTTGAAAACCAGCCTAGAAATTAGAGCTGGGGCAATTAGTTTTATACCTACAGCAAAACTCATTGAATTTCTTCTTTTTCAGTTTTATGCAGCAAAGGAAGAATAATTTAGGAGCTGATCCATCTCCTAGATTAATCAACGGTATACCAGCTATCATCTTCAGCTGGATCAGACTCAGGAGTGTTTTGAAGTTTTCATTTTTAAATAACCTAATACAGGTTTAGTATGATGTACAATGAACCTCTGACACAGCTGTCCATTCATGCATGCCACATTCCCCAAGAAAAGAAGTTTCTCCTCAGCAGGTCTCCAGCATATATACAATCTATAACATAGTCAGTAAAGACAGAGGGTATTTGGAGTTAAACATGTCTCATTCTCCATCATAAAAATCATATCCTCACCAGATCATAACTTTCCTGAAATTACATTTCTCCCAGAGTGATCATTTCTTGCTTCAATATTCTTTTAACTCACAGGAGGAAAACAAACAAACAAACAAAAACCAAAAGAATCCCCCCACAAACCACACACAACCAACCAACTTCAATCTTGGACAATATGTTTTCTCATGAGAAATACAAACTTCAGAAAAGTTATTTGCCTTAACCTACATAGAAATTTCACTTATTCTGGCAAATCTACAAGGCTTTTGGTTATATCTAGTTTGCACATGCTGAAATTATCATTGCCATATTTTGCCAAAGTCCTCAGAAAGCGCATTTGCTCCAAATAGACCAGAATCTGGAGAAGTCAGACCCAAGCCACACTGTTTTCAGC
>NW_010108652.1:63268-67636 GCF_000699245.1 Pterocles gutturalis | reverse complement strand
CGTGGCAGGCACTAGAAAGGAAACCAGGAAAAATGCTATTTGTTTTTACCCATAGAGGATATCAATACATTAGGGAAGAGAACAGCACAATGATCAGAAAGTCAAAAACAAGAGTCAGTAAGAGGAAAAACTAATGCCTTGTCAGCCCTCTTTCTATGAAGAGAAAGCAACAGCAGCCAGACGACCAAGTCTGATAGATGAAAGTTGAAGGATTAAAGTTGAAGAAACAGAAAGTCAGACCACGAATACCTCACACACTAAAAATATGAATCAAAAAAAATCCCCAAAACCTGGGTTCTACATTCTTGTTCATCAATAGAGATTAATAGTATTCTCCTTGGAAGTTACTCCTTTTTTGCCACTTCTACAAGTTGCTCCGTTAAGTCAGGTGAAGATTCATACTGTAGAATGGATTAGACAAGAGAGAAGTCAATATTGTTCCTTACATACAAGTTTGCTCTTGTTCCTTGATTCATAATCAGAACCAACTAATTATACTGAAATAGCATTTAGGTTTCAAAGTCAACATTCAACAGAGAGAAAACAGTACATTAAACCAGTGCTGACAATTACACGTGTCCCAACATACTGGCTTGAGTTCAAATGAAGTTGTCTTCCTGAGAAAGGGAATGTCAGTGCAAGCTGTCCCCTCTATATATTCTAGTAAACATGTCTCAGCCATGCTCAAGATCAGTTCTTTTCCCTTGGCCTTCCCTCTCCTCCATCAATAGCCAAAATGCAGGCCAGCTGATGTCAGCTGTAGTATGGACACAAGTCTTTTTGGACTTGTACTAAGACCAGCAACACAGTATATGAAATAAATTGAACAGATGGTAACATTCAGCTTTGATACTCTTTTTTATCCCAGATGCTTTTCTGTATCAGACTTGCTTGAAATATGCTGATTAGCCAAACCCTGAAAATGAGGTTTATACTTCTTAAATAAATATACATACATTATCCAATCTAATATTGTAGCAGCAAATGTATAAACAGACCAAGCCCTAGCTGGTATTGCTATTAATCCTTGCTAATAAATCCAGCTTGTTTAAATAAGTCATGCAGTGGCACTGCAGGTACTCCAGTCTCTGCTCTTGGATATGAACTGGACACAGCAGGAGGGATTTCGCACCCACAGAATTCTTCATAAAGATTTTCCAAATTTACACTAAGTATGAACTTTATCTACACTGCATATCAGCTTCAACAGCCCTGTTCTATGAATAAGAAGCATTTACATGTAAGAGCCTGAGTGGAAGTTATGAAATCACCTTCCTCAGTTACAAGCATATTTGTGCCATCCTTTGTCCAGTGCTTTAAACAAATACTAAATTAGACTTTTATTTTTGTTTCCATTCTGGAAGACGTTCAGGAAAAGCCTGATATATTTTTGACCCTTATTTAAATCCCTAAAAGTCTATTTTGCTTTTTTTAAGTTTTTCTACATATAGTTCCCATAGTTTCAAAAAAAGTTCAGTAGCTAAATTCTTCACATTATCTCTTCCACAACAAAAGTGTAAGCATGTTTTTAGCAAAGCTGTAAATAAAAAATGTCATTATGTTCTGTATTTTTTGCAAGGTCCTTCATGTGAGCAAAATCCTTGTGCTGTGTTCTTAGCGTGTATGAAATGTGCAGAGTCTTTAGAAATGCAGATAATCAAAAAAAGAGCCACTAGGGAAACAAAGTAATAACATTAGCTAATGCCACACAGTAATGTTTATTTAACAAATCTGTGTTGCATGCCTGACATTTCCCCTGGCATCAATTTATTTTGTTTTGCTTTTCTCTGATAGCAGCACAAATACATTTAAAATGTAAACTTATTTTACACCTACCAAAGTGTATACACAATATAATAAAAACATATATATCTTTTTTAATATCTTATGGGAATACATACTGGAGATGTGCAGAAAGCCCAACAGCCAAAGTAAACGATCTAGATTATGGAAAATGTTCATTTTTAGCTTTCCCAATAGCTACTAAAACTGCAATTGGCAGTGCACTGTACATCATTGCATTATGTTATTTATAAAGTGCCACAATGTGACAAAATGATGCTATCCATCAGGATCCAATCTTAACTGAAAGTGGCAGGGGAAGTGGAGTGGATGGAAAGATACCTTAGTAGTCCATTCAAACTGGCACTTTGGAATAGTGACAAATGGCAATTTTCAGAAGTTTAATTTACTGGTGATTTGTAAAAGTGTACACAAATTATTCTATGAACTAAATTAGAAAAAAGTTTCTACTTTCAAACTTCTCTGTAGCCAAGTATCTCTTGCTGCACTTTCCTTGCAGCCAAATATCATACCATTTCATTCATGCCACTCTTACTTTCTTCATTAGAGTCCAAGATTTGTCAGCCTTTCTTTTCAGGATCAGAACCTTTCTTCACTTAGAAAGCCAGCCCAGCCAGCTGTCTCCAAGAAATCATCTTTAATTTCCCTTTTTTTTTGTTGTCCATCAGTCTCTTATCTCTGCTGCCTTACTGGACTTTTTCAGAACACTGAAATCCCAAATTTTATGTATTCTCTTCTAAAATATTCAAGTTACGGCAGATAACATCAGACAACACACCAGACAGGATGACCTCATCTCTCTCACATATACCCACATGCTAATTTCATAGTAACTACATTTTTTAAAAATAGAAAAATAAAAAAATGTCATTAAATTCAAAGTAATAGGAAGGAATAACCTGAAGCACACACATGCAATGATTAGCCACAACTTAGATACCACCAATCCAAGAACATCAGTTCAATGCTCAGAGGTCAGAAAAACAGAGTACTAAAAACTGTAAAGAAGGGAAAAGACAACAAAAACAAACAAACAAGAAATCCCAAAACATTATATGACTTTGTAAATCCAAATACCCACAGATCTTTCACTCTAACTGCAGCTCTGATAACCTCATTAAAGGAAAGCAGAGAGTTCAGAAAAGCACAAGAAGAATCATCAGGAATACAGAAAATGTCCAAAAGGGAGAGAGTTTAACTAGCCTCTTTCCCAGCAAAGGAGAGTTATGCCCCCATAGATGAAGGTGATGATGAGTCACCTGCTCACTACTTGTCATTTATAAACATCTGCTAAATATATCAAACAGCATGTTTAAAAACCCACAAAGAACTTCTTCCATGTAATAGGAAGTGCAACTCCTTGCCCAAGAGCTGGTGGAAGTCAAGAGTATAAATGGAATCAAAGAGCTGAAAAAAGTACGTGGTCCAGTAATGACTAATTAACAGCAGACAAGACACAGCCTACTGTAAGGAAGTTCTCCAATGACAGGCCAGTTGCAGAAGGACATGCAACATGGAGGATCCCTTCATATAGCTCGTTTTCCATTCCCCCTACCAGCACTTACAATTGCCCACTGGTAGGAAGAGAACATTGAGTCCATTTAATTTAATTTGGAGACATTACCAAAAAACCATAATGAGCATTTCCCCACCCTGCCCAGAATTTTGAGGAGGAGGGGAAGATAAATCCTTACTCTCAAAGTAGCTGTTCCTAGAGGCAAGGTTACTCATCTTTTCAAATTGTTTAATCTAATTTCTTCAATGCTCCGTTTTGTTTTCTCTGTCTCTCATACAGAACCAGTCAGTCTGCATTTCCACCTCTGGCAATCATTATCAGTTTTCCAGGTGCAGGAATTTGGGGCAGAAGGTTTCACAGGCAAGAGGATACATCAAAATTATTCCTTGACCCAAAGGAAATTACAGCCTTCAACTGATCTGCAAGGGCCTGTACCTCCAGTTATAAGTATTCAGGAATTGAAGAATGAAAGTAAGCTGACTGGAAAAGGAGGTTTAACAAGGATCTGTATGCATGTAGATTAGATTCTGAAATAAATACTGCAAGGTTTATGTTTTGTTAAACTACCATTAAGAAAAAGGCCTGAATATAGAAGCTATTTTATAACATGGGAGTCTTACTGCTATTGCTGCCACAGCAGAATCTGGAAGGATATGCTAGGATATGCTGCCAGATGGTCATATTTGCTCAGTTGCCCAGCTCCATCTATTTTCTTCTCCAATACAAGAGCAGCTTGTGTTGCACAAAAAAAACCCCCAACATTAAATGAAAAGACATCCTTCTAGGTATAATGCATCATTTAAAAATGTGTTAGCCCATATATATATATATCTCACAGTTTAATTATCTGACTGATAACTCCTTTACCTGGCATAAAAACAGAATGTGAATGCTTACCCAAAGACATAACATACTTTGCATTATAAAAAAAATTTTAAGTATCTATGCAATAATAGTGACAGCTGAATGCCATTAAATGTACCAATGGCACACGGATACATTCAGTACACTGCTACTCATTGTTAGTATGTGCACAGAACATAGGTTAC